>NW_028274813.1:51902954-52054469 GCF_037043125.1 Eumetopias jubatus
GATTTATTTCTGTGGGAGGATTTCTGTAGGACATCAAATGCTTAGGTTAATTTCCCTCATTCATTTTCGTAGTTCAAAAACAGAGAGAAAAACTATCCAAAGAAAAACAAAAAAAATTATTTGTGGTAAAAGTGAAAGTAGACAGCAAGCAATTGGCCCTAGACTTTCAAAGTGCAGTGGCTTTCGGAGGCTCCTTCCCTAAAATAGTTACTAATCTCTATATTTGTGTCTCTCAATCTAACACAAAAGTTTTCCATAAAAATACAGTAAAATATAACTGAAAATGTAAGTGTCCTACCTATGTTTTTAATGAGATCATAAATATTGCACTAAAGGTTTTGTATCCGAATAATAAATTATTTCACCAAAATAAACTCTAGATAGCTTTTTATTATATCATTTACTATGCCAATAATCCTGAACATATTTAATCCATATCACTAATGCAGTGAGATAAATGATGATGTTCTCTTTGGTACATCACAAATGTTCATGAAGGCATTTCTATCCAATAAAGTTGATTCCAAGTGCGAATAATATGTGTTCTGTTCTGTAGTGCTTATCTTCTGTAAGTTTCCTAACTTGATGGAAAATACTTATGGGGTGACATGTTCAGCTAATACCATTTCTGTTAACATTAGGTAACTGGGATATCACAGATGTAACAGCTTTACATACAAAGGAGGGCATATATATATACATATAACCTTTATATGATGCTCCAAACCCTTACCCTGATTAATTATAATCCAGTCTTTTTGCTTCATTAACCTCCCCAATATTTTAGAGAATTTCCAGGCGTATTTGTATATGCTCATGAAAAGGCACTGATACACTTCAAGGACATCAGTGATCCCTAGATGAGCAGTACAGTGGCACATGTGTAAAGGAGAAAAGCTGCAATGATTAGCCTTCATCATCACCATATCTTGATATGCACAGGTGTTGCACTGCTGTTGTCTCTCACTACTCACAGTTCTAAAAATAATTCAGAGGGTTGCCATCCCCTCTACCTGTGAGACATTCCATAAAAGGAGGCTACAAAGGCTATCAGAAAAGTGGCAGGATTGTGCCTAATTTGTTAACTTTCCCAAAGCACACATGCATCCAGAGTGGTTGAGTTGGGTAAAAAGTAGCCACCACTGTATTGGTAACCAGCAACTCCCTCCAAATCTTGAACCTATTTTGTCTATGGAGACCACATTCCCTTTGTGAGCTTTCGCTCCATGTCCTTTGGTTTTTTCCTACTATCTGACAAAAGTTGAAGACTACTCCACTGCATTATACATATCTGCATGGGGTTGAGTAAAAAAGTTCATAAATTAATAGATGTAGATAGAAATGTGGAAAAGAGGCACCACCCAATTCCACCAATCAGTAGGATTTACGTCCCAATTTAACTGAATATGTTGGAGGAACTATGGGATTTAGCTAGAGTATTGAATTGTCTTAGCTATAGACCACCCAACTAAACTCCTGTTGCATTCATATTGCACATGTATGCAAATAAATGCTTCTTTTTTTTCAGGTTTTATTTTTTTTAAATAAATGCTTCTTAAAATTCATGAGACCATGTTTACTCATGTAAAAATACTTTAGTAGCTATAATCATAGTTTCGCCTTGGACATTTTCTTGCAGCTCCTAACTTTCTCCCTAAAAAATGTGACCCAGGAATGACAAGTTATTTCACATATGTTCAGAACAACCACAAGAACATTTTGACTTTTATTAAAGTGACTCTCACACCAGATGAATAATTTTTGCAACATCTGGTGTACTTACTGAAAGAGTTTCATGTGGCCTAATAAATAAATTGGATTTATTCAAGCCATGGATCACCATATAGTCAACTGAGTTTATACATCAAACTCTATGTTTTGCTTAAAACGCAATCATTTCTTGACTCCATTTAATTTTTCTTTACAGAAATAATAATAGGCTTTATTTTGTTGGACTTTATTTTTCCCAATGGACAGAGTTTTTATTTTGTAGTATATTATCCAATATTTTTCAGTATATATTTAGTGAGTGCCTACTACATATCAGGTAAAGGGAAGCTGGGTGTGGGAAGCACCCTAAGAAAAGAAAATAGCATATGAATAAAACCAAATAAGCATATAAGTATGAGAATTTGGGGTTGTTTAGTATAGCAGGAGTTTAGAATGAGAGGAAAGTGCCAATAAATTAAGCTACTTGCAAGGATCAGTATAGAGTAGAATCTGTAAGAAGTTTGGGCTTTGTCCTGAATGTAATGGAAAATCACCGAAGCTGTATAAGCAGGTATATACCATGACAAAAATCTGCATTTTAGAAAAATTACTGAAGTGTAGAGGCTAGATTGGAGGGAATGAAGTTCAGGACACCAGCTAAGAGGTTGTATAATCTAAACAAGAGATATGATGTAGGACTGAAATTCGTGGTACTGGGAGGGAGAGAAGTGGAAAAAAAAATGGAGCTGTATTTGGAGGTAGAATCTATAGAATTAG
The DNA here is from genome assembly GCF_037043125.1 of Eumetopias jubatus. Taxonomy (NCBI): domain Eukaryota; kingdom Metazoa; phylum Chordata; class Mammalia; order Carnivora; family Otariidae; genus Eumetopias; species Eumetopias jubatus. The sequence goes on from NW_028274813.1 coordinate 51,905,442, forward strand.
GTGATTATTTGGATTATAGAATAAGAGGCAGAGAGAAATCAGAGAACACACTCAAGTTTGGGTCTCAAATGGTGAACTGTATGGTGTATAATTCATTAGGATAAGTACCACAAGGGGATTTGCATGTTATGTAAGGAGGAAGATGACTGTGGTGGGGCATATGTGAGTCTAAAATGACTATGGATTACCAAGTGGAAACATCCAATAGGTTGATTCAAGAGTATAAGCTAAAATAAGAGAACTGGGCTAGATAGATCCATGGGGGAGTCATTAACATATCTGGAATACTGGAAGCCTTGTGAGTAAACAACATAACCCAGAAAGGTCATTCAAGAAAGGAGAACTCTAGGATAGAATCCCAAAAGGTGCCAAAAATTAAGTAACAAGAGTACAGGATGCAACAATGGATACTGATATATTGAGTCCAGAGGCAGGCAGAACACCAAGACAATATGTTGGCCCCTCAAAAGCAAGAGCCCATTTCTAGGTTATTGGTGGAAAATGCTGTTGGGTGGTCAAATATGATGAAGAATTTTCTATTATGTTTAGTAACATCGAATTAGTAGCTTAACCTTACAAAAGAAAAAAAAAAAAAAACGATGAAGGTGTGTGATAGCAACTACATTGAAATGGTTTTAGGAATGAACGGGAAGGGGGAAGTTGAGCAAGGAGACAGGTTCCTCAGTCATATTAAAGGGAAGGAGAGCAAGGAGAGTCGAGGTCAGGGGGGAGAGAGCCAATAGTAACTAAACAACACAAAAATTATATGGCTTTGTTCTAATTGTTGGGTGATTTTTATCTCAATCATCTGTAATACTAATATATGCTTCAGAAGATTTACAAATAGCTATACGCAAAGGAATTAAAAAAATCTCTCTCAGGAATAATGGAAACTGAAACTCCTAAAATGCTTTGACACTGTTATCAACTCCAATAGTCCTGTGTCTGTGACATAAATACTATAAAACCCTAAATAATCATTTCAAAGGCCTTAGGCTTTAGTAGTTAGTAGAGTTAGCGCTTAAGTAAAGTCTACTGCTAATAAAAAACTTGTTTATAGTATTACAAATCTCATTTACTTAAACGCCAGTACCAGATTGTATATGGCCTTTGGAATATGACTTATTTTCAAAGTGATGTTTTACCTGATATTACTGACAAGCAAAAGTATTTTCTAATTTTTTAAGAAGTTCCTTCGGAAGAAACTCCTCCTATTACACACATCTTTATTATAAGTTTTAAATTCACTTTCTAAAAAGAGCTTCATTTATTAATTCAAGTGTTAAACACATTTATTCATTTATTCACTCTATCTTTTTTAAGACCTACTATGTGCTATGATAGGCTTGGGGTTTGTTCTATCGTTGGTACTAAAATGGGGAGAGTTGATGAGTAAATTAGAAGAAACAATTCTTCCCCTTATGAAGTTCAGAATCTAAGGATGATGGCTAGCATGGAACAAAGTACATTCAAATATGAGAAATATTAACAGGTTTTATTGAAGTGTATAACGGTATCTGTCCTACTGTGAAGATTTATGGAAGAGTATGGATGGCTAGAGGACATAACCTTATAAGTTTGTTTGAAAATTTAAAATTGTATAAATCACCTTAACTTCACATGAATCTGTATTAGCATGAATCAGTATAATCAAACCCTTAGAATATTTTTTAAATGAAAGAAGCCCATTATAGTTATCTGCAATTACTAGAAAGATAATGTAATTTATACAATATTAAAAGATAAAAAATGGGATGCTTTAGAAATAAGATGTTGTAGTTAATTAGATTTTCTGGTTAATTGAGTGCTAAGAGTTTTTATTGCAATGTCACATTTGAATTGAAAATTTTAGTATTTTAATTGGCTACAAAACTATAATCTGAGAGATCCCTACTTGTACTTGCTGTGAATATAACATTTGGGAGGCATGCTTTCTAACCCTCTTTCCATACACTGAAAGAAAAGTTAACACAAATGTTTTAAATACAGGGGTACTTTAAATTTCATTTTAGACTCATTGTTTGTTTGTTTAATTTAAGTAGAATCACCATCTGCTCTACAGTTACTTCAATGTTGGCAGTGATTCAAACATAGGCAAAATTTTGCAACAGGACCCAACCCTTCTTATAAATCATCCCAGAGGACACATATTTTAGCCTGTCATGTCACAGGAAGGTATTATTAAAAGAGAGTTTGGTACAACTTACAATTCAAAACAAATTTGTTGCTGATGCCTTCATATGCATTACATTTTCATTAGTTGCTGATAGAGGGAGGGGTGGGAAGTAACTCCAGCTGATTCATCTGACTACATGATAATTGTTATCCTTTCAGTTAAGAGCAAGTCAGCTGTTTTTCTCCACTAATACAGAATGTGTACATTTCTACAGGAGCTCTTCTCTGTTAATGGACACAGGAATGACAGATTCATTGGTTAGACACATTGGTGGAAATAACACAGTTAATGTTTTAAATTTTGTTCCTAAGAGGTCCTTACCAAGTTTCAGGGATGCTAACATTTTTGAAAACATTAACTCAGCTTCCTTCCTTCGTTCCTTCCTTCCTTCCCTCCCACACTTCCTTCCTTCCCTCCCTCCTTCCCTCCTTCCTTTCTTCCTTTTTTTCTTCCTTCCTTCCTTCCCTTTCCTTCTTAAGAAATCTCATTGGCCCCATATAAATAGGTATTATTGAATTAAGATATTTGTGTTCTTTTCCAAAATTTTTTGAAGTGACACTTAACAAAATGCATGTAAAATAACTTAGTAAAATAGAGTATCATGGTGAAGAAAGACATACTTAAGATAAACATGATCACTTTGAATAACTTTGTATTTTTGCCTGATACTTTCTGGCAGACTGGAGAAAAAGGAGAAAATAAGTAGCTATTATTATCAAAAAGGAAGGATTATACCATCATCTCGGGAGAAAGAAAATTCTCCCTGACATGAATTACAAAAGTTCTCACATGGAAACTAGAGGGATACAATGCATACAAAAAGAAGAGATACAGTGCATTCAACTAATGAAATAATTAACAGCTACATAGATAAAACAAAACTCTGATTTTATCATTATGTTCCTTTAAAAATGAGGTAAATTTGTCATTTCAATTCTTATCTTTTGTCTGGGTTCTAGGCTACTTTGCAAAGAATTAACATACTTGCTTGGGTGTAAACACTCTAATTTTGGTTCTATGGATATATAGTAATTTTAAATTCATGCATACATACACAGATCTGTTGTTTGCTACATGGTAAAAATTAAATGAACTTCATTTCCTAATATGGATCTATGAATTGCATTTAAAAAGGAATCTTAAAAAAATAAAGAATAAAAATAAAAAGGAAGCTTAACAAATTTCCCTAACAGAAAACAAACTGCAGTTATATTTCAAGCACAATTATATATTGAGTTCTGCCCCAGGACATTTGAATCATGTTATACTTTAGAGATGGTTAAGTGCATGGGAATGCTCCTCTGGTACAATATAAAAGAATGAAAACAAGATAGAACACATAACATGAGAAAATGACTTGTAAGTTTTGCATTGACAATGGACGGCAACTTAAAAAGTAATCTTTTTTCTTCCACATTATATGGAAAGGGATCTATTTATATCGTTACTTATAACCCACCTCCTCCCCCTCAAATATGTGAGACTAAATATAAGATTTAGAATGAAGGGCTGAGGACAATAAAACAATAATTGAATTCTGACTTTTAAGAATGAGATATTTCTGCTTATATATTTGATACTCTGGTCTATATGACTAAAAATCAACATGACATATGAACCCCATCTTAAAGAGTATGTATAAGTGAAAATTCTAATAGGACCCGAACAATGGAGAAAGGTAACAGCGCTCAGGTTTTTCTTCCTTAATAAATGTTAGCTTTAAGACTATGTAAGTAAAGCAGCGTATTTAAGAGTTTGGGCTCTGGATCCAGACTTCCTGACTTATTTGGGGCCCTGTCCCTGACTAGTCGATTGCACTGGAAATGTCCCTTGGCCACTCTTGCCTTTGTTTTTCTTAGCTATAAAATAAAGATAATAGCAGTATGTAACTTAGGTGTTATTGTCTTTTTTTGAAGATTTTATTTATTTATTTGAGATAGAGAGAGAGTGAGAGTTGGGAGACAGAGGGAGAGGGAGAAGCAGGTTACCCTCTGAGCAGGGAGCCCAATGACGGGATTGATCCCAGGACCCCGGGATCACAACCCAAGCTGAAGGCAGATGCCCAACTGACTGAGCCACCCAGGTGCCCCAACTTATGTATTATTGTAAGAAATGAATGAGTTATTGAAGGTAAAGCATTTAGAATAGTGCCTGGCATATAGTGTGATAAAAAGTTATAGATTTTATGGTGACTCATAATATTTTATATAGGAAGTTGGAGATTTACCTTTTAATGTAAAGGCCATGAGGAAACAACAACAAAATTTCAGATCAGTATTTATTGGAATGATAATGCCCAGGTGATATTTAGAAATATTTTAGGCTTTTTTTATTTTAATTCCAGTTAAAGATATAGTATTACATTAGTTTCAGATGTACAATATAGTGATTCAACAACTCCATACATCACCTGGTGCTCATCACAACAATTAAGCACACTCCTTAATCCCCATCATCTATTTAACCCATCCCCTTACCCCCCTCCCCTCTGAGAACCATCACTTGCTCTCTATAGTCAAGTCTCTTTCTTAATTTGTTTCTCTCTTTTCCCACTTTGTTCATTTGCTTCTTAAATTCCAGATATGAGTGAAATCATGTAGTATTTATCTTTTTCTGACTGACTTATTTTGCTTAGCATTATAGTCTCTAGGTCCATCCATGTATTTGCAAATGGCAAGATTTCATGCTTTTTTATGGCTGAATAATATTCCAACACACACACACACACACACACACACACACACAAACACACCCCACCTCTTTATCCATTCACCAACTGATGGACAATTGGGCTGCATCCATATCTTGGCTATTGTGAATAATGGTGCTATAAAAATCAGGGCTCATGGATCCCTTTGAATTAGTATATTTGTATTATTTTGGTAAATACCAAGTAGTGCAATTGCTGGATCAAAGGGTAGTTCTATTTTTAACTTCTTGAGGAAGCTTCATACTGTTTTCCAGAGTGGTTGCACCAGTTTGCATTCCCACCAACAGTGCACCAGCTTTCCTTTTACTCCACATCCTTGCCAACACCTGTTGTTTCCTGTGTTGTTAGTTTTAGCCATTCTGATAGGTGTGAGGTGGTATCTCATTGTGGTTTTGATTTGTATTTCCCTGATGATCAGTGATGATGAAAATCTTTTCATGTGTCTGTTGGCCATTTGGATGTCTTTGGAGAAATGTCTGTTCATGTCTTTTGCCTATTTTTAAACCGTAATATTTTTTGGGGGGGTGTTGAGTTTTATAAGTTCTTTTTAGGTTTTAGATACTAACCCTTTATCAGATGTCATTTGCAAATATCTTCTCCCATTCCACAGGTTGCCTTTTAGTTTTGTTGACTGTTTCCTTTGCTATGCAAAAGATTTTTATTCTGATGTAGTCCCAATAGTTTGTTCTTGCTCTTGTTTCTCTTGCCTCTGGAGACATATCGAGAAAGAAGTTGCTATAGCTGATGTCAAAGAGGTTACACCACCTGTCTTCTTCTCTAGGATTTTTATGGTCTCACATCTCACATTTAGGTCTTTAATCCATTTTAAATTTATTTTTGTTTATGGTGTAAAAACTGGTCCAGTTTCATTCTTTTGCATGTTGCTGTCCAGTTTTCCCAACACCATTTGTTGAAAAACTGTCTTTCACATTGGATATTCTTTCCTGCTTTGTTGAAAATTAATTGATCATATAGTTGTGGATTCATTTCTGGGTTTTCTATTCTGTTCTATTGATCTATGTGTCTATTTTTGTACCAGTACCATACTGTTTTGCTTACTACAGCTTTGTAATATAGCTTAAAGTTGGGAATTGTGATGTTTCCAGCTTTGCTTTTCTTCTTCAAAGTTGCTTTGGCTATTTGGGGTCTCTTTGGTTACACACAAACTTTAGGGTTGTTTGTTCTAGCTCTGTGAAAAATGTTGGTGGTATTTTGATAGGGATTGCATTAAATATGTAGATTGCTTTGGGTAGTACAGACATTTTAACAATATTTGTTCTTCCAACCCATGAACATGGAATATTTTTCCATTTCTTTATATCACCTTCAATTTCTTTCATCAGTATTTTATAGTTTTTAGAATACAGATCTTTCACCTCCTTGGCTAGGTTTATGCCTAGGTATCTAATGGTTTTTGGTGCCATTTTAAATGGGAGTGATTCCTTAATTTCTCTTTCTGCTGTTTCATTATTGGTGTGTAGAAATGCAACAGATTTCTGTATGTTGATTTTGAGACTTCACTGAATTTGTGTATCAGTTCTAGCCGTTTTTTGGTGGAGTCTCTCAGGTTTTCTATATAGAGTTTCATGTCATCTGCAAATAGCGAAAGTTTGACTTCTTCCTTGAGAATTTGGATGCCTTTTATTTCTTTTTGTTGTCTGATTGCTGTGGCTATTTTCCAGTATCATGTTAAATGATGGTAGTGAGAGTGGACATCCCTGTCTTGTCCCTGACAGTAGAGGGAAAGCTCTCAGCTTTTCCCCATTGAGGATGATATTAACTGTGGGTTTTTCATACGTGGCCTTTATTATGTTGAGGTATCTTCCCACTAAATCTACTTTTTACCATGAATGGGTGTTGTACTTTGTCAAATGCTTTTTCTGCATCTATTGAAATAATCATATGGTTCTTATCATTTCTTTTATTAATGTCGTGTATCACATTATTTATTTGTGAATATTGAACCAACTTTGCAACCCAGAAATAAATTGCACTTCATTGTGATGAATGATTTTTTTAACGTATTGTCAGATTCAGTTTGTTAGTATTTTGTTGAGGATTTTTGTGTCTGTTCATCAGAGATATTGGCCTATGTTCTCTTTTTTAGTGGTGCTTCTACGTGGTTTTGGTATAAGGGTCATTCTGGCCTCATAGAATGAATTTGGAAGTTTTCCTTTCATTTCCATTTTTTGGAATAGTTGGGTAAGAATAGGTATTTATTCTTTAAATGTTCGGTGCAATTTGCCTGTGAAGACACCTGGTCCTGATTTTGGTAATTTATATGTTTCTAGAAATTATCCATTTCTTCTGGTTTTTCCAGTTTGTTGCCATGTAGTTTTTCATAATATTCTTTTATGATTGTTTGTATTTCTGTGGTATTGGTTATTTCTCTTCTTTCATTTGTGATTTTATTTATTGAGTCCTCTCTCTGATAAATCTTGCTAGAGGTTTATCAATTTTATTGATTTTTTCAAAGAACCAGCTCTTGGTTTCATTGATCTGTTCTATTGTTTTAAGTTTTTATATAATCTGTTTCTGCTCTAATCTTTATTATTTCCTTTCTTATGCTGGCTTTAGATTTTGTTGTTCTTTTTATAGTTCCTTTAGGTATAAGGTTAAGTTGTGTATTTGAGTTTTTTCTTACTTCTTGAGGTAGGCCTGTATTGTGATATATTTCCCTCTTAGGACCCCTTTTGCTGCATCCCAAAGGTTTTGGACTGTTGTGTTTTCATTTTCATCTGTTTCCATGGTTTTTTTTTTTTTTTAATTTCTTCTTTGATTTCCTGGTTCATCAATTCATTGTTTAGTAGTATGTTGTTTAACCTCCATGTATTTGTGGTCCTTCCAAATTTTTTCTTGTGGTTGATTTCAAGTTTCATAGCATTGTAGTCAGAAAATAAGCATGGTATGATCTCATTCTCTATGTACTTGATGAGGCCTGATTTGTGACCAGCACATGATCCGTTCTGGAGAATGCCCCTTGTGCACTTGAAAAGAATGTGTATTCTCCTGCTTTAGGATGAAATGTTCTGAATATATCTGTTAAGTCCATCTGGTCCAGTGTGTCAGGAACAAGAGAGGGATGTCCCATCTCACTACCATTATTTAACATAGTACTGGAAAATAGCCAGAGCATTATTATCAATGAATTCCTTTGTGTTTGTTATTAATTGTTTTATGTATTTGGGTGCTCTCAAGTTAGGGGCACAAATATTTACAACTGTTAGATTTTCTTGTTGGATAGACTCCTTTATTATAATATAGTACCTTTCTTCATCTCTTGTTATTGTTTTTGGTTTAAAGTCTAGTTTGTCTGATATCAGTATTGCTACTCCAGCTTTCTTTTGACATCCAGTTGCATGATAAATGTTTCTCCATCCCCCACTTTTAATCTGCCAGTATCTTTAGGTCTAAAATGAGTCTCTTGTAGGCAGCATATACATGGGTCTTGTTTTTTTATCCATTCTGACACCCTACGTCTTTTGATTGGAGCATTTAGTACATTTACAGTCAAAGTAATTATTGGTAGACATGTATTGAGAGCCATTTTATTACTTGTTTTATCATTGCTTCTGGAGATTTTCTCTATTCCTTTCTTGTCTTTGTCACTTTTGGTCTTTCCTCTTCAAAGAGTCCCCTTTAATATTTCTTACAGGGCTGGTTTAGTGGTCATGAACTCCATTAGTTTTGTTTGTCTGAGAAACTCTTTATCTATCCTTCTATTCCAAATGATAGCCTTGCTGGAGTATTCTTTTTTTTTTTTTTTTTTTTGGATGGAGTATTCTTAACTGCAGATTTTTCCCATTCATTTGGGATAAATGATTTCATTGATCTGTTCTATTGTTTTAAGTTTTTATATAATCCATCTTGGCATTTTTGTCTAAGTCTCTGTCTTCTGTGTGTTAGAAAAACCTGCTATGTTTCCTGCTCCTGAGAGTAATGGCTTTATGGAAAAAAGGTCACATAGTGTCCAGGGCCTGGCACTTCAGGGAGTGTCTCTGGTGTGTTCTATGTGCACTCTGCTGTTGTGTTTCGACTGCTCTATCTTTCAGGCCATTCATCTCCAGAGGATCTCCTTGCCTGCAGTAGATGGTGCTTGGTCCTTGGCCAGAATGGGGCAAGTTTTAACTTGGTGTGCTCTAATCTGCTTTTTGAATGAAACCTGATAACTACTTCCACTGGAACTGAAGCCCTGCAGAAGTCATTGGTCAGGAGATGTGGTGTAGGTAGGGGTTTCTGCTGGTTTTCTGAGGCAGGGGCCTGCTGTGCTGGGACTGAAGCAAACTTGACCAAGAAGGGCAGTCAGTCGTGCCAGAGCATGGGGGTGGGTGGTGGATGTGGGACTTGGTGTAAGCAGGTAAGGCAGCCAGTGTTGGTGTTTTGTTGCTTCCAGCAGGTAGCTCTGTGTTTATGCTGAGGGGTGGGGGAGGGAAATGGCACCAGCTGGCTCTTTGTCCCCAGAGAGGCATCTTTGTGAACACGGCCTCTAACGGATACACTCAAAGAGGAGTGAATCATCTCCCCCTTATGTGACCCAGGCATTCTTCAGGTTACTATTTCCACACTGTCTGCCCCCATGTTGTTTGCCTGCCTTCTCTCCAGGAACAGCAGGATGCCCTCAGGGCTCTATTCCAGTCAAGCTACCGACCTTTAAAACTCCTGTTAAGCCCTGCTGGTTGCAAGAACTCACAAACATTAGCCCCTCTTATTTTCACTGGCAATGGCTTTGGGAAAATATTCTTGTGGCATTCCCCTGTGTGCTCTTCTCTCTCTCACTTTTCTCCACGACCCTAGCTCCCTCCCCTCTACACTACCCATGATTAGTTTCTCCCCTAAACCACATCTGCTCGCTTCCTACTTTCTTTGGTGTGGCTTCTTCTCTCCTTTTAGTTGTGGAGTTTGTTCTGGCAGTCTTCAGGCTGATTTCTGGGGTATTTAGAATGATTTGATAGTTATCTAGTTGTGTTTCAGGGACAAAAGAAGCCTAGAGTCCTCCTACTCTACCACCATCTTAGCTCCCCTACTGACCCAGTTAATTCTTATTTTCCCTTTTACTGAGACTTATTTTCCCTGTTACTGACACCAGCTGGTGGCTGTCCCACACTTAAAAGCTAAGAAATAAACATTTCTTATCCTATAGACAAGAAGTTTAATGGTAAATTGAAATGGAGAAAATATTATGTTCATAAGGTATAAGTTTCCAATTTTCCAATATTCTTTGAAGTAAAAGAGATAATATATATAGTAAATTCTAGAAATTATGCAATATATATCTATATACAGAGAGATTATATATTATATCTCTATATAGAGAGAGATTGTATATGTATATTATATATATGCATATATATATATACATATATATATATATATATGGTCGATTCAAGAAAAACTCACATAGCAGCATTGCCCAACAGAAATAGAATATAAGCCACAATGCAAGGAACACAATTTTTAAATCTTACATTTTAAAATTTTCTAGTAGCCATATTAAAGTAAAAAGGAACAGGTGAAATTAAATAATTTCAATAATATATTTAATATATCCAAAATATTATTTCAAAATGCAATCAATTTAAAACTGTTGATATATTTACATTTTTTGGTTTATACTGAGTCTTCAAAATCCAGAGTGTCTTTTACACTTAGAGCATATCTCAATTTGTGCTAGCCACATTTCAAGGCTCAATAGCCACATGTGGCTAGTGGCTACTGCATTGGACAGTGCAAATCTCAAGTGTCTTCTTCATTCCCCACCAACTCTATCTGAATCCTTTGTCTTTTCCTAAAGATCTAAGTGCCTTCAGCATATCCTGTTGAGTAAAAACAAGTTAAGAATCAAATATTTATCTTCTCTCTGGCCTCAAGGATTTTACATTATGATAAAAGAAGTAAAACATATACAAATAACTGTAAGATGTCAAAAATAATTTTTGTCAAAAATTATTTTATTCTCAAAAAAAAGAAATTTTTTGAAATGATGTGATAGGTCTTATGTCTTGAAAAACATTAATATAGCTCTCAGGCTTCTATTTGCACCATTTCCCTTTCTATCCATATTTCCACATCAAGTCATTTCTCTCCATTATATAAATTAGTTATAATGAGGATTTAATTTCTTAGTTCCAAAACAGTTAAGTGAAATTGAATATATTCGTCATTTTAATGATTGCATGAAACTAGAAATTGCAAAATATTTTTTTACATGACAAAAACATAGATCTCAAAATAAAAATCAATACTAGCAATCATCCAGGGACGATTATAAAGAAAAATAAAATAAAGAAAAAAACTCATTAGAATTAATTTATTCCTCCCCAAATTATTATGGCATAATTATCCTTTATTTCCTATTTCTCTAATTAGATAGTAGAAAATAGTAATCCATTGTTAATAATATTAGGTTCTACAGGAAAGTTCAGAATAAGTAGTTCCTCCTCCTGCCAAGTCTTTATACTCCTTTTTTATGCTATCACACATAGGAATTCTATTCTGCTATCTTTTTGTATATAAATACTCTTAGCAACAAGTAAAGAAAAAAGGCTGAATGGATTTATACTGTGCCAACTTTGAGATTTAATGTTTTTCAGTGGGAGGTATATGTGAGTGTCTATGTTTTATTCAATACTTATTCAGTTGAGGACTACAAAGAATGTACAGATATGTTTGCATCCCTTACAAGTAGGGAGACCACTTGGGGACACAACTTGGAGTTGGAATGTCAAACACTCTAACTGGGCTGTTTTCTTGCACTTGAAGCGCAAAAAAACCAGTTTGACCTTCCCGCTGTTATTTATACTGAATAAATGATGCTTGGGGTATGTACTGTTAGAGATGTACTGAATCTCCCAGATTACCTCTAAGCAGTATGCATTAATTGGGAAAGGTGGCCAGATCCTGTGGACACATTTCTATGGGTATGAGGTAGGGTTCCGCAAAGTGGTGAGGAGTAGAAATTCAAACTATAGAATCTTGAGGAAGAAGGTCCTCTTTGAGAGGAAGGAAGGACTGTCAGACATTCAGGCTAGAAACTAGGTTTAGTTCACAAGAGAATTCCTGTGGGTGGGGTTTAACCTACCTATGCTGCTATGGAATAAGGAAATAATCATTTTTAGCAAATAGTGTTAAATGTGAAAATCAGTATACATTTAATTTTCTCCAACACTTCAATGAAATCTGACATACCTACCCAGCTTTTAGTGATGGTCATGGGAGAGCAAAAGAAAGGAACAAAAGATAGATATGGGGTCTGCTTCATATCATTTCCTTGCCTACGACCCTTGTAGAAGTAATACCTCATACTGAGAGAACTGTAGGCAGTGGGAATTCAGGCAACCAGCATGGAAGAAGAGCTGGGCCTCCATGCAGTTATGAACAACATGAAGGAACGTGAGCCATTGGGATGGAGCTTCCAGGTGCTGAGCCAGAAATGGATATGAAACAACCTCTCTTTTTCTTATCTATCCAGAAGAGGGTAGGTTTACCAGGCAGAGATGATGTAGCGTGTAGAAGGGAGGCTTGAGGAAGCTGCACTTAATTTTTACCATTGGTATCCCCTGAACAGGACAAGCTAGTAATCAAGAAGTTGGGGGCTCTTAAGTCAGATACATGTATGTTTGAATCTCATCTCTACCACCAAATAGCTGTGTGAACTGAGACAAGTATTGTCTTTCAATTTTCCATCAAAAAAAATGAAAATAATATTAATATTGCCTTGTAGTGTTGTGAGAAATAAAGAACATAATGCATGTAAAGTTTTAGTAAAATGCCTATTGCAGAGTCAAATGTTTAATAGTACATAATGTTATAATTGATCTTTCTAGTCTTCATATTTTTGTGTTTATAAATTGTATGCTTATTACCTTAATAATTATAAAATAATTTAGTATACCACTCTAAATTAAGATATTTCTATGCTGTAGAAAGAAAGAAAAAAAAGAAAACCACTGGCCATTAAAGGGATGTTCTGAAATTTCTAAGTAAAAGTTTTTTTCAGTTGAAGTTTTTGGTTTTCAATAACTCTCCTGTCAAGTTGCAAATCACTTTCAAAATACAATTCTTTAATTTTTAATTATTCAGTAATCACTCACTCTGAAAAAACTTGAGACACGTATTAGGAAGTCATCTTTAGAGAGGGTATAGTTGACACATGCAAATAAAAGTTAAGCAAACAAGTAACATAGATAAATCTAGGAAACACAAGGACTGCCAAGACTGGATAAACAAGAGACAGAACAGAAGCTTCAGACAGATTGGAGAATAAAAGGAAGCACAATATGTTAGAAGCCAAGAGGAGGGAAGTGCAAGAGAGAAAAGATTATCAGTGCCAAATGCTACAGAGAACAAGGAGAACTGACAGGATTATTAAATTAAATTTGGCAGAAGGCCAAATTGAAAGAACTTTTTATAAATAACCAGCAAGATCCATAAATGCCAAATTTAGGCTATTTAACCCAAGAACTTTGAGAAAGAGGGGATAGTGAAAGAGTACATCAAAGTAGGGTGAGTAAGGGAAAGAATATTTTTGGTATACAGGAAAGCTGATCAATTTGGAGGCAGGGGAAAATTTGCAGATACATTTATTGGCACTAAGATTTTAAGGGCTTCAAGTGTTTATAATTCCTAAAGGGCTGTACAACTGCTGAACTCTACAAAGCTGCCACAACATCCCAAAGTAATAAATCTTGGAAACAATCTAGGTAGAAAAAGGAGCAAACATATGTTTGTCACTCTCTGTTTAGTGTGGGTCTGTGTACATGGAGCTGTGCATAACAGCTCCCAATTCACAAACCAAAGCCATCTGGATCATTTATCTAGATTTACTATCCCTGACAAGGCTGTGCAGACTTACAGGTACCCTCAGTTGACTTTTTAATACCCCATCCTGGAAAGGAAGTGCCTCCCCCTGACAACCATAGAACTTTCTCTTCATCAAACTAGAACCAGAGGGGAAACTAACTGTATACTTTTGTTTCTCCTCTGAGCTGGATCTTTCACCTTTGAATCTTGTAAGTTCTCCCAAATACACAGTTTTTGAAAAGGGTTGAGAGAATCTCTCATCACACCAGCCCTAATACTGATATGTTGCTTTTCAGAGAAATAGCTCTGAAGTCTCTATCATTGTTATCTGACATGTTTATAACACTTTAATATCTGCTTTAGAAAATGGAAGCTCAGAGAGATTGAATGACTTGCCCAAGGAAATTAGCTGGTGAATAACAAAGCTCCTCACTGAAACTATGTTTTCTAATTATTCAATCAGGGCTTTTTAAATGATTTAAATTATCTCTTAATTTTGAAAAGACTAAATTCTTAGAACAAAATGAAAAATTATGGGATGTTTTAATGGATAATTGAGCCTTCCTATTTTCTTGGAATATATTTCTAGTAGGCAGCCTGTTTTCTTACTTACATGTAAGAATGTTTCTATTTTAATTAACAGAAAAGATTCTATTAATAGATTAATTCTATTCTATTAGACAAATAGATTAATAAGTTAAAAGAACAACTATGAAGAATTTTATATGGTGTACTATTTTTTATTATTGAGGAATATTTCTACCTGTCTAAATAGAAATGAATTAGTCAAAATGTATGTGCCTTTCCTTTCCACAGCAAAAAATACATTGCATAACTTTGACTCTATTCTGAATGACATGACTTGAAAAAGGCCACTTTTCATCCTCGCACACCTCTTTCTCTGGATTCATATCAGAGCTTGAGCTCAAACGGCAAAGCTGTCTACCCAGCCTAGAAATTGGTATGTTTGAATAAGGGAAGTTAAACTAGACTTTAATGAAAAACATTTTTAATGCTCTTCTCAATTTCAATTTTAGGACTAACAAATTCTGTAATTTTTTACTTTTAAAATAAAATTTATTAAAAAAACTTAATACTCAAGATAAAGACTTTATGAAGTTAGATTTAAAGAAGCCCTTAGACAAGATATGATTAGCATACCGCATCATAATTCTACTGTCTTTTAAAAAATCATTTCTGTAAAACTTCAAAAATTATATTTTATGTCTACCCTAAATCCAGGATTATCTGAAATATGAGCAAGGACTTTTTCATTTGTTCACTCCCTGCTCTCTCTTCAGTACTCAGCAATGGAAAGTTCTTGCTTCTTCTTAAAATTCCCACTTTTATGGCATCATGACAACTTAGCCTTCTGATTGCTTTCCAAATTCTCTAGGAACTCTCAGTTTCCTTCAGTAGTTAGTCTTTTTTTCTCCAGGCCCCTAATTTTTTTCCAGTACCCACTCTTCTCTTCAACACCCATTTTCTTAAAGGACTCCAAAAAATTTCATGCTGATGACTATCATCTAAACTTCATGTAAGTAAATTCAAGGGCTCCACTCTTCTAATTCCTCAAAGATATACACACAAAAAGGAAGAAACCTCTCTACTTAAGGCATAATTTGGCATATGGTCAAAGTTTTACAGACTATTTCAGCACTGTAAAGAATCAGCACACCTATATATCATTACCAACCAAATCATCAACATTAAAGACTATTAAACAAGGTCTCCTAAATGCATTACTGTATATTTTTCTATGTCACTGCTTTCACCAAGCTACTTCCAAGATCAAGAATTGTTTTTTTTTTTTTTTTTAAGATTTTATTTATTTATTTGACAGAGAGACACACAGTAAGAGAGAGAACACAAGCAGGGTGAGCAGGAGGAGAAGCAGGCTCTCCGTAGAGCAGGGAGTTCGATTTAGGGCTCCATCTCAGAACCCTGGGATCATGACCTGAGCCACCCAGGCACTCCCAAGATCAAGAATTGTTAATAGTGGGCGCCTGGGTGGCTCAGTTGGTTAAGCGACTGCCTTCAGCTCAGGTCATGATCCTGGAGTCCCGGGATCGAGTCCCACATCGGGCTCCCTGCTCAGCGGGGAGTCTGCTTCTCCCTCTGACCTTCCCCCCTTTCCTGCTCTCTCTTTCTCTCATTCTCTCTCTCAAATAAATAAAATTAAAAAAAAAAGAATTGTTAATAGCTCCATTCAAAGGACCTCCTGTCATACCTCCAGATTATTGCTTAAAAAAAAGGCAACTCTATTCAGGCTACTTCCCTCTCCCTCATTTAAACCAATTGGCTAATACACTGCCCGTAAGAAAAAACCCAAATCATTAATATGACTAATGAATATCTATTTGCATGATCTATTTCCTCTTTATGTTTCCAGGCTCATCTACTTTTACTTACTGCTTCACACACCATCTTCTAACTACAGAGGGATTCTGTCCAAACCTTCCCATCCTTAGATCTTAACATAAACAATTTCCTCTTTCAAGAAAAATCACCCGATTTTCCCCAAAACCCATCATATGGTTAATTCCCCATCACACTTCATGCTCATATTAAAAGTTACTTTCTTAGAGAGTATTCTGTAACATTCAAGCAAAAGTTGCATATTCTTCATTTGTATGTCATGTCATTCTCTGATTTACTTAATGTAACCACAATTAAGTAATTATTTGTCTATTAATATTTAAAGTCAGTCTTCTAGACTAGACTCCAGCTATATCCATCCCTTTTCTGTTAATCAAACATGCCAAGCCAGCTCCTATCTCAGACCTATTGGGCCTTGCCCTTCCCTCTGCCTGGAAGTTTCTTCTTTCAGAGATATCCCCCCTCTTCTGTTCTCTGCTTCAATGCCACATTGGCAGAGAGGCTTTTTTTTTTTTTTTTAACAGGAGAAGCAGGGGCCTTTATTGGGGTCTGGCAGATGTGGTGGAGGTCAGAGGTTAGAGGTGGACTCCCAGGCCTGGGCCTAGGAAAAGGCAAAGAAGAGGCAAAGAGCCCTAGAAGCAGGAAACCCAGTCCTCCCTGCCTCCACCCTACAGCCCCTCCCCCACCCCAGGTTCCTTACTCCAGCCTCCCCCTGCCTCTGGGAACACAGAGCACCAAGAATGGACAAGCAGGAGCCTCCAGGGCCACAGCTTGGAGCGGAGTGCAGGATCCAGGCTGGCTGAGAGGCTTTCACCTGGCCATGGCATATAAAACTTCTTCCCACCCCAACTTCTTCCATCACTCACTATTTACTTTTTTTCGGCTTTAATTTTCTTCATAGTAGTTATGACCATCTAAAATGTTTTATTAATATATATTAAATCTCTTTTACTTTCTTCCACAGCTAAAATAGAAGCTTCATAAAAGTGGGACTGTTTTTGCATTGCTGTGCCCCTAGTATACAAAATGATGCTTGGTATATAGTACACATTCAATAAATACTGTAGCTGTTGAATGTGTGGCTAGGTTAATAATACTTTTTATTTCACATTTCTGTTTTGACTGCTGTGGAAAACCAACACACTAACACAGATGCACTAAAAGATTAATTAAAAGTGAATTTAAATTAATATTCTCTATTCACACTGAATTTCATTTATAAACATATTCTAAGTGTTATTCAGAATTGTATTATTTATTTCCATCATATGATGGTCATATTCCATCATCTGACACACAGCCAGAGAGGGAACACAAGAAGGGGCAGTGGGAGAGAGAAGCAGGCTTCCTGCAGAGCAGGGAGCCTGATGCGGGGCTTGATCCCAGGACCCTGGGATCATGACCTGAGCCGAAGGCAGAGACTTATCGACTGAGCCACCCAGGCGCTCCTGTATGCTGAAGATTTAATGAATCACATCAGTAACAACAACAAAATCCAAAGTTAAATAAAAACAGTATCATGCAAATGAACTGAAAGTATGTTATCTCACATGAATATGTTAGCTAAGATAAATTACCAATTAAGTGTCTATAACCCATGTACAGCCTTTAAAATATACCAGTCATTTAGAAGAAAATGATACTTCATGAAATCATAACCTCACAGGTCAGATTTATATGAGTATATAAACAATAATTCTTTCAACTTCTTTTCTTCTAAAATGACCAAAATACTCAGCCCATGTGCTGAACAACAAGAGATAACCAGTGGTTTTACAGACTTCAATAAATCTTTTACAAAAAAAGAGCTTCTATACAAAAACCTAGCTCAGATCAGCAATCCATGTTTCATCATTATCTCAGGTTTTATATTTTTTGAAAAAGCATGTTTTATATATTAAAATATTTGTCACTTCTTTCATCAAGATATTGATGATATAATTTATCCAATAAGCAAGTAGGAAGCTAATACTCTATTGTAGAGCATTCTGCTTGGTATGTACGCATTGAGTTTTAGATGCACAAGACTCTCTAAAGATAATTTTGTTGTAAAATTAGTCAAAAGCAGGGAAATATGGGTAATTAATCTTTAAAATAGAGGCCAATTTTGAACATTTCTTGTGGACCACAGATTATTTCATAGGATGTAAGTCAATAAAATATATAAAACAGTTCTTATCCAATACAAAGTCAGAATTTCTAAATGCATTTATATTAATTTATTCATACATACACTCATCCATTCAAAAAAATAATTGAATAACTACTATGTGCCAAGCACTAGGGATCCCAAAATAAATAAGATTGTCCTTGTGTACAAAGATCTCACCATAGAACATCATTTCTTAAATATTACTTTTCCAGCTGAAACACATGATTGATAACAGAGTTTTTTTTTTTATCCCATGGCTGTATACATAAGAGAGACTGAGATTATGGCCAACCTTGGGCCACCAGCTATAATTCTTTCCTCCTATACAACTTAAGAATTCACATGGGAATGTAAGTGACTAAACATTATTATAGGGACAAACTTGAATCCACTGTGACTTATCTATTTACAAATAACAGCATCATAATTATCATCAATTGCAATGTTCTTCACAATATACCTCAGAAATTATGACATACTATAAAAGCTAATCTAGTATAATCTAAACAGGAGGGAGCAGATAAAAAGCTATAAATTACAATTTTTTTCAGAGTGTTCTTTTGACAGACATCTAAACCAGCAAGAAAATCTGATCTCCAGGTTTCATTCAAATGTTAATAAGTCTCCTCATTTGCCAGTATTTCACCTACATATGTTTAGCATGAATTATCAAAATAGCCTTTTGAATTCCACAGAAGACATCCTATAGGTGATTAATCATACTGCTGTTTATAGTCTTCTTTTTTTAAAAAAAGTCAGTAATTATAACTGTAATGTACCAATTAGAAAAAAATTATTCCAATAAAGAATTTAATATTATCATTTGTAAGTAAGTGTTGGCTAATACAATGCTTGTTTTTTTTTAAGAAAAGTACAATGAATTTTAATAATCCACCTGATAAGTATTCTAATGTGATTCAAATGGCACATATTTAAAAGTAGCAGCCCACATGCCAAAGTAGTAAAGGAGAATAACACTGCTTAATGGTTTGATGGATGTGTGGAGCATCTATCTGAATGTTTAAATGGAAGTATTTTGCAAATGGAATGCATTAGTGCTTAAGCACTAATATCAACTGAATAAATCCAAGTTTATAACAGGAATACAAACCTGAGGTATTCTCTTTGCATATGTATAATCCAAATAATTCTGTGCAGACAAGGTGACATGATACACCTTTCTTCCTAAAACATGCCACTGGCTAAATGAAGTAAGAAATATGCTAATATCAGCCTTTTTGCTAAATTGAAGCACTTGTAATATCTGTGTACCTTCCAACAAAAAAAGAAAGGCATCAAGGAAAATTTAAGTTCAGTACTTTTAAATTGTTTGTATAAATCAGAGTAAAAATAAATTATTCCTTTCTTTCTCTAGCCCACTTATATTGTAATTGAGGGTATTTGATATTTGTTGTCAATAGATATATATTTAAAAATTATTATATCCAGAACACACTGCTTTCATATTAATAATCAGTACACCCTTTCATAAGATAATCATTTAAAAGATTTTACTTTAGGGGCGCCTGGGTGGCTCAGTCGTTAAGCGTCTGCCTTCGGCTCAGGATCAAGCCCAGCATCAGGCTCCCTGCTCGGCGGGAAGCCTGCTTCTCCCTCTCCCACTCCCCCTGCTTGTGTTCCCTCTCTCGCCATGTCTCTCTCTGTCAAACAAATAAAAAAAAAAAAATCTTTAAAAGATTTTACTTTACAGAGGGGGAGACGAACCAGGAGAGATGATGGACTCTGAAAAACAAACTGAGGTTTCTAGAGGGGAGGAGGGTAGGGGGATGGGTTAGCCTGGTGATGGGTGTTAAAGAGGGCACATTCTGCATGGAGCACTGGGTGTTATGAACAAACAATGAATCATGGAACACTACACCAAAACAAATTATATAATATATGGTGATTAACATAACAATAAAAAATAAAAAAAAAAGGATTTTACTTTACTTTTGCCTCTAACCTTGAGAGCATAGTTCATACTAGACTTCCTCTCCCATGAAAAAAATTATTAAACTGGAAAAAAAATATACGTAATGACTGTTTTCAAGCAACGAATACTAAGCAACATAGAACAGACATTGAAAGAAGGAAAACACAATGGCCTAAGCTTCCCTTCCACTTTAAGGAACAAGAAAAAGCAAGGAAAGGAAATTTAGACTAAGTACAAAGGAAATAATAAAGATAAGAGCAGAAATTATGTAACAAAAATAGAGAAAATCAACAAGGCCTAAAGTTGGTTCTTTTTTTTTTTTTTTAAGATTTTATTTATTCATTTTGAGAGAGAGCACAAGCAGTGGGAGAGGCAGAGGCAGAGGGAGAAGCAGGCTCCTGGCTGAGCAAGGAGCCCGATGCGGGACTCCATCCCAGAAGCCTGGGACCATGACCTGAGCCGAAGGCAGACACTTAACCATCTGAGCCACCCAGGTGCCCCCTAAAGTTGGTTCTTTGAATAGAGTAATAAAATTGATAGATCTTTAGCAAGACTGATTAAGCACATAAAGGATAAAATTAAAATTACCATTATGTAAAATTAAAGATGAGAGATCATTAGATTCTACGCTTGGTAAAATTAGTAAGGAAACATAATAAACTACTTTATGCCAATCAATTTGACAACTATCATGAAAGGACAAATTCTTCAGAAAAATATAGTTTATCAAAAAGCTCTATATTTTCAAAGCAGTGGTTCTCAAAGTGTGGTTCCTGGACCAGTAGCATCAACACCATCAGAGAATATGTTAGAAATGTAAACTCGTAGGCCCCACCCTAGTTCTACTAAATCAAAAAGTCTGGGGGTGCAGTTTTTACCGATCTGTATTTTAACAAGGCCTGAAGGCGATGTGTATGTATGATAAAGTTATTTGCGATAACATGGGTGAACATAGAGGACATTATGGTAAGTGAAATAAGTCAGTTATAGGAAAACAAATACTGTGATTCTACTTATATGAGGCATCTAAAATAATCAAACTCATAGAAGCAGAAAGTAGAATGAAGCTACTACGGGCTACAGGGAGGGGGAAATGGGGAATTGTTGCTCAACAGATATAAAGTTTCAGTTATGCAAGATGAATAAGTTCTAGGGCACCTGGGTGGCTCAGTGGGTTAGGCCTCTGCCTTCAGCTCAGGTCATGAGCCCAGGTCCTGGGATTGAGCCCCACAAGCCCACGTGGGGTTCTCTGCTCAGCAGGGAGCCTGCTTCTCCCTCTCCCTCTGCCTGCCACTCCCCCCATTTGTGCTCTCTCTCTGTCAAATAAATAAATAAAGTCTTTAAAAAAAAAAGAGATGATATATGGTGATTAACATAACAATAAAAAATTTAAAAAAAAAGAGATGAATAAGTTCTAGAGATCTGCTGTACCACATAGTAACTAACGATACAGTATTGTGCATTTCAAATATGTTGAGAGAATAAATCTCAAATTAAGTATTTATACCACCAAATAAATAAATAATAAATAAACACTGCAGAACATGAGGACATTTTAGAGGTAATGAATACATTTAGTACTTTGTGATAATGGTATCATGGACAAGTTTTTGTATATCTCAATTATACCTCAATAAAAGGTTTTTTTAATGTGGAAAACCACTACATTAAATAAATTAAATTACACAATCTTCCAACAAAGCAAAAAACAGGCCCATATGTTTCACTAATAAACTCTACCAAACATTTAAGAGAGAAACACCAACTTTATGTCAATTCCTTCAGGTAATAGAGAAGGAAATCTTCCAAATTTGCTTAGTAAGGCCATTATAACCTTAATACTAAAACCTAACAAAGTAATAAAAAGTAAAAATGTACAGAACAATATCCCCTATGACTATAAGTATAATTGCAAAAATCCTCTTCAAAATATTAGCATATCAAATCTAAAAATATATGTATTAGTTTCCTATTGCTGTTGTAACAAATTACCAAAAACTCAGAGCTTAAAACAACATAAATATAATATCTTAAAATTCTGGGTGTCAAAAGTCCCAAATGGGTTTTCAGCAAGATTGCAGTTCTTTTGGAGGTTCCAGGGTGGTGTGTTCTATTTCCCGTCTTTCCAGCTTCTGGAGTCTGCCTTTATTCCTTGGATCATGGCCCCATATCACTCGTTTCTGCTTCCTTGGTCACATCTTCATCTCTGACTCTAATCCTCCTGCCTCCCTCCTGCCTCCCTTGTAATTACATTGAACCAATTTAGATAATCCGGAATAAGTTCCCCATCTCAAATCCTTAACTTAATCACACTTACAAACTGTCTTTTGCCATGTAAGGTAACATATTCACAGGTTTCAGGGATTAGGATGAGGGCATCGTTAGGGTATTAGTCTGGCTAGCACAATATGTAAAAAAATTACACATCATGATAAGTGGGGTTTATCTGAGGATTGAAATGATGGTTCATTGATTTGAAAATCAATGCAGTCAATTTTATCAGCAAAAAAAGGAAAAAAAAATATATGGCCACCTCAATGTATGCCCCAGTAAAATTTGATAAAAGTTAAAATCCATTCATGATTTAAAAAAAAAAAAAAGGAAAAACAACAAAAAATAACCCTCTTACCAGACTAGGAAGAAGGGAGGAAAATGATTCCTCCGTCTAAAAAAGGGATGTATGAAAAATCTACAGCTAACATCATACTTAATGGTGAAATATTGAGTGCCTTCCTCCTAAATTGGTAACATGGCAAGGATGTGCATACTCAAATACTTTTATTTAACATTGTACTGGATATTTGATCCAGTGTAATAAGAAGAAATAAAACACATGAAGATTGAAAAAAATTGTATTTTCAGGCGACATGATTTTTTATATATAAAATCTTAAGTAATCAACAAAGCAATTACCAGAACTACTAGCTCAATTTAGCAAAATCGAAGAATAGTCAATATCCCAAATAAGTTGTATTTCTAAATACTAGCAGCAGACCATAAAAATAAAATTAAAAAAATAATCAACTTACAATAATGTGAAAAACCATAAAATTCTTAAGAATAATTTATCAAAGGGGTGCCTGGGTGGCTCAGTCGTTGGGCATCTGCCTTTTTGCTCAGGTCGTGGTCCCCGGGTCCTGGGTTCGAGCCCTGCATCGGGCTCCCTGCTGGGCGGGAAGCCTGCTTCTCCTTCTCCCACTCCCCCTGCTTGTGTTCCCTCTCCCTCTGTGTCTCTATCTGTCAAATGAATATATAATCAAATCTTTGAAAAAAAAGAATAATTTATCAAATATATATAAAATTTCAGCAGTAAAATTCAGAACCTTTCTGAATGTTCTTTAAAGAACATTTAAAGATATGGCCTTTCATGCTATTGTATTGGAAGACTTCAGATGTTAATTCTCAACCAGGTTGATAGATTCAACATAATGTCAGTCAAAATTCCAGTAGGTTTTCTCAGTAAAAACTAACAAGTTGAGCCCAAAAATATTTGGAACGCCAAGGACCTGGAATTACCAAATGACTCAAAAGGAACTATTTTGAAGGCTACTTGATTTTAAAACTCACAATAAAAGTTTCATTAAGAGATTATGGTATTGGTATAGGATAGACAGGAAGAACAATGGAACAGAATAGTGAGATTAGAAATAGAGCCATAAATATAAAGTTAATTGATTTCCAACAAAGGTGTCAAAGCCATTCAATAGGGAAAAGAACATTTTTTTCAACAAATAGTGCTGGAACAACTACATATCCATATGAGGCAAGAAAGAAAGAAAGAGAGAAAGAGGGAGGGAGGGAGGAAGGAAGGGAAGGAAGGAAGGAAGGAAAGAAGGAAGCAAGCAAGCAAAAGAAACTTGATCTCTAGCTTACAACTTTGAAAAAAAATTTATATGAATTATAAAAATAAACATAAAAACTAAAAGTATAAAACTTTTCAAAGGGAACACTGAAGAGTATTTTTCCTACCATGGGGTAGACAAAGAAATAGAAATAATACCATTAAAAAAACCTTAATATGTACAACTTTATCGAGTTTTTAAAAATCAGCAAAAAAAAAACACAATTTAGGTAAATGAATAGTCAAGACACAGAGTTGCAGAAAATATTCTCAGGTAAAGACAACCTAAAACAACAATAGAACACCTAAAACAACAATAGAAAGACAGCGAGGTTTTTATTTTGTTTTGTTTTGTTTTTATGGGCAAAAGATTTCGGCAATTCACAAAATAGGATATACAAAGGCCAATAAGCACACAAAACAGTTGTTGTTTTTTTTTTTAAAGATTTTATTTATTTATTTGACAGAGAGACACAGCGAGAGCAGGAACACAAGCAGGGGGAGTGGGAGAGAGAGAAGCAGGCCTCCCGCTGAGCAGGGTGCCCGATGTGGGACTCGATCCCAGGACCCTGGGATCATGACCTGAGCCGAAGGCAGACACTTAATGACTGAGCCACCCAGGCGCCCGCACACAAAACAGTTCTGAACATCATCAGTCATTATGAAAATGCAAACTAAAACCACAGTGTGATACCAGTACACACACACATTAGAATGGCTAAAATTAAAGTCTGATAACACCAAATATTGACATGAATATGAAGCAATGGAAACTTACACCTTGCTGGTAGGAGTGAAAAATGATATAATCACTTAGGAAAAAACCTTTTTCAGTTTCTTATGCTATTCACCATTTATACTTTTTGACCTAACAATTCTAATCCTAAGTATTTACTCCCCCAAAATTAAAACCTAAGTCCCCTAAAGGGCGTATAGAAAAATGTAGTTGTTCTCAGCTCCAAACTGCAAAAGTAACCCAAGTCTACAGGAGGAGAAAGAAATTTTGAGATATCCACACAATGATGCAATGGAATTCTACTCAGAGAGAGAGAAAAAAAACCCAATATTTGCGTACATAGTAAATGTATGGCACTCCAAGATTTAGGCTAAGTGAAAGAAATCAGATACGAAGGAGTATTTTGTAGGATTCCAATTACATGAAATTATAAAACAGATAAGACTGATGTATGATGAAAAAAAATGAAAAAAGTGGTTGCTTCTCAATAGGTAGGGGGTAACTGGAAAGCAGAACCAAGGATGTTACTCAGGTGATAGAACTGCACTATATTTTTGAGGGGGGTTGATTATATATGTGTGTGCATTTGCCAATGCAACGGATTCGATAATTAGGGTTTGTAATTTCCTCTGTATGTCCATGATACTATGGAGTGTTACATGATACTAACATTCCATGATACTCCATATACATGGAGAATACATATATACATAATCTCACATGAAGAAGGGAAATTTCTTCCTTAGAGTAGAATGTCACCTAATATATAAAGAAGGAATTATGGAGTTAGAAAAATCATTAATGGATACTATAAATAGTAGATAAAAGTTTGATGAGATGAGTTGATATGTAGTCTTAAAATATCTACTCACCAATTAAATTAAAAGACTTGAACCACATGAACAAAGCAAACATCATTAATATTGGAACAAACTGACTGTATATCTCTTGATAGGATACACTGAGAGGGGCAAAATATCACTTTTGTGTAATTCTTGCCAAAAACTCGTAATCTGAATCTAATCATATAGAAACCAGATAAACCCAAATTGAGGGAAATTCTGGCCAATATTCCTCAAAATGTGAGTCAAGAAAGACAAAGACAAGCTGAGAGAAAAGTCCATTAAAGAATATTTAAAAGGCATGACAATTAGGGCAATGTTTGATCCTGGATTGGATCCTGAGCAAGAGGAGTAAGGAAATTGACATGATAAAAATTTAGTATGTAGTGTAGATTAGATAATACTATGCCAATATAAACTTCTTGTTTGAAATTTATTCTGTGGTTATGTAAGGGAAAAGCCTTAGGAAATACATACTGAAGTATTTAGTGGTAAAGGTGTACTATATCTCCAATTTACCTGCAAGTGGTTTAGGAAAAACATAACTATATTAAAAGCTGCATTTGTGTGTGTGTATATGTGTGTGGAGAGAGAAGAGAGAGAATGATAAAGCAATTATAAGTAGAGCAAAATATAAACAAATGTTGAATCTGGTAAGAGTATTTAGACTTTTATTTTACAATTACAAAGAAAAATTTTTATTTTGTGAAAGAGCTGTGTCTAAGAAAAATCTTATATGTGATATAAAAAAAATTTTGGTAGTGGGGCACCTGGGTGGCTCAGTCGTTGAGCGTCTGCCTTCAGCTCAGGTCATGGTCTCAGGGTCCTAGGATTGAGCCCCGCATGGGGCTCCCTGCTCAGCGAGAAGCCTGCTTCTCCCTGTCTCCCACCCCCTTGCTTGTGTTCCTGCTCTCACTGTCTCTCTCTCTCTCTCTCTCTCTGTCAAAATAAATAAATAAAATCTTTAAAAAAATTTTTTTTGGTAGCCTAAAAAGGCACTTTAATAGATAACTGAAGGAATTTCTGAACATTGACACAGAGTATAGTAGCACACTACTTGATGAAAATGCCCAGGAAAATAGATTTATAAAAAGACAATACAAGGTCCACATGAATAAATTTAAGATTTAAGCTATAGTCTATGTGAGAGAGAAATACATATACAGGAATAATTTCTACTATTTAGGCTTGATAAATATTTATTTTAAAAGTGAAATTTCTGAGCAAGATAAACCATTTTATTCAACTAAATTTTGCTAGCTCTAGTTAGGATTTAACATTTGTTATTTTTATTTATAACAATTATGAATATAGACATTAATCAATGAAACTACTATTTGTTCCAGAAAGGAATTAACTTTTATCTAAATGGGCAGTATATGGGTCCATCTCTAAGCAATGTACAATTTAGAGTGAACAATAAAATTATATTTTGCCTCCATTTTACACAGAAGCCCAATTTTATTAGGCTTTCAATTGCCTTCACACATCATTACCCTGCTGGCTAAGCCACTAGCCCATGAATTTCAAAGCAATGCATGGGATTTCACCATATAACTCCTACCGACAAAATTCTTGCTTTGTGCAATGAAACTATAGGGTTCACAGACTTTGGAAATGGAAATGTCTCATTAGGTCATCCTGCCCATTACTTTGAAGGATTATTATTCATTAGATGGTCTTTATTCCCAAATGGTTTACCCAGTTAGACTTTTAATAACTCTACCATTATAACTTTCTCTGCTGACTTCTAAAGACCATTTTATAATGCCCTATGGATTCCTTTATAGCCTACATGTATATTTTCTACAAAGAAAGGATAAAGTATCAGATTTTCTTGTGTCATCATCTAAACTGAATTTTCCCACTGATTTCTTCATTATATTTTCTTTTTTTCTATGAGTCTCACGAATTTGGGCTTCAAATTTAGACTATGAGCAAAAAGCATGTAATACTACTGGTGAGATTTTTATTAATACCTGTGATTTGACTGCTCAAGGAATATATACCATAGAGATAATATGGTTGTAATTAAGAGTTCCATTAATGACTATTCAAAAACTCAACACCATAACAATATTGTTCCCTAAAGTAAAATTTCACAGCAAAATCCACTTTAATTTAATATGTAATATGTTCAGCTAAATAAGCCACAAAACAAAGCTTAATTTTTTTCAAAGGCTTAATTCATATCAAAAGTAACAGGACCAATTTTTATCTACTTCAGTTATATTTTAGCATTACTTATAAACCAGCACTGTGGAAACTTTCTTCTTATTTGGATCTTGTTTTCAGAAATTGGTTTCACAAATGGTTTTGAGATCAGGGATTATGATCGCCACCAAAGCAGTCTGAGACAGCTAATGAAATATAGGATATCCTATTCCTAAGACATATAGTAACTGAGTCTCAATATTTCTATACCATTTTCATATTAATACAATATAAATAGAATATTGTAATTGTGTCTAGAAAATATTAGTGCTTTCTGTGGACACTTAAGATTAATCTAATCATCTGGTGATCATTTTTAGTCACCATGAAATATTTATTTTGAAATGTTTTAAATAATTTATTAATAATTCAATTAATTTCTGTTTGAAAAGAATTTATTTAATCCACAAAGGATATCTCAATAAATTCTAAAAATCAAAAATGGTACAAAACACATACTCTGACCAGAATACAAATTAGATAATACTCAAGAGAAAAAAAAATTAAACAGTCAAAACCCTATCATGTGTGAAATGAAGAACAAAAACATTTCCCTGACTTTTGAATGCGAAAAAAAAACAGTTATGAACTTTTGATGAAAGTTTACACAGAATTTATATTTTTAATTGATAAATTATAATCATGCTTATAAACCAGAAGAACTGTCTGTTAATAAGAATATGTTACAAATACCCAAAAGTAGAAAGCAAATGGAACGCACCACTGTATTGTTCAACTGCAGTCTCAAGAATTCTAACAAAGAATATAAGGCCAAAATCAAGAAAAATCAATATTTTTAGGAAAGCCAAGACACTGAAATAGAACTAGCAAATACAATTTGCAGAACTTACACCTAAGAAACTTAATAGAGTAAATATAACAGTAATATAAAATAAGTTCATTTAATATGTGCACAAAGATAAAGAAGACAGCATATTTATGAAGTAGTGTTAAAAAGCAAAAAAAAAGTTATGAAAAATATCAGTTACATAGCTATAAAATTAAAATATATATATATAATTTTGAAATACAAATCTCCTTAAACTTTTAAAAGTCAGAATGGAAACAGTTAGAGTTAGTGTCTTTAAATTTCAACCTGAAAAATTATCTCCAACTATCACATTAATACCATAAAATTAAATTTGAATAATGAGAAAAGTATCAAAAAGTTTTAATATCTATCTAAAGAGATTTTCAAAAAAAGGAGATATATAATTTTGGCAACCTCAAAAAATTAATTGACCTTTTATCAAAAATAGAGGCTGAAGTGACCTCCCAGGAAGGGAGCCAGAGCCAGGGGAATAAACACTCTTCTCCCTCCTTACTATCTTCAGTTCTTACTTGGCCAAAGTCAAAATGAAGAGAGACCATGGGAGTCCTGCTGATATAGCCACACAAGTCAGCTTCCTGGGTCAGAGAGCACCATGGAAAAGGAAGATAAGTATATTTAGAGGGGCAAACAAATTTCTACACAATGACTTTTATCTAATTCTAATTGAGTTGTCTTTTTCTTGTTGATTTGCAGGATATAAATTTTTTATCTACTCCCGGTTTGTGGCTTACCCTTTAATTCTTTGTGGTTTCTTTTGATCCATGGAAAGATTTGACTTTTATATCATTAAACTTATCTTTATCTCTATATTGTTTTTCTTCTAAGTCATTTTTTATGCAATATTCTTTATAATTCTCACAGCAAACATATGTTGTACATACCACTGTTTTTTCTTCATTTTACAGATAAGAAAACAGTCTTAGGACAAATAACTCATCTAGGATTTCCATTCAGACATTATGGATCCACAGCCCACATTTAGACCCACATTTTACCTACTATGCTATATGCCCCTTGTTGAATATTTTTGTGTACAAAGCTGTACACCTGTATATGTCTCTAAGTTAAATTCTGAGATTTGGACTTATAAAATCAGATTGTGTTTATTTGAAATTGTGATGGATACTGGCAAATTTCCCTCCCAATCATTCTACCTCCCTGCCATCCTTGAATACTACCACTTAAAAAAAAATTATACCAGTCTTATGAATTTAGATGGTATCATGATAGTCTCTTAATTTGCATGTACTTAATTATGAGTTGGGTTTTAGCATATCAAGGTTTTGGGGCATTGATTATTTTTCCCCCTAGGGACTTTTTTTTTAACAGATTTTTTTAAAAAAAAATTCTTTCTTTTTCTCTTTTTCTTTCTTTCTATTTATTATTTATTTATTTATTTATTTATTTATTTATTTAAAGTAGGCTCCATGCTGAGCATGGGGCTTGAACTCACAACCCTGAGATCAAGAGTCACATGCTCTACTGACTGAACCAGCCAGGCATCTCTAGGACTTCTTTTTAATATGTCTTTCCCCTTTTTCTACTTTGCTATTTGTCTTTTTCATAACAGTTTGAAAATTAAAAACATTTGACCCTTTTCATGACCTATGGTTCAATATTCCCTCCATTGACATTCTATTTTTGTCTTCATATTATTTATGGCTTTAAACAAATAAAAAGTAAATTTTTTATATAATTAAATATTATTTTCCTTTATAGTTTTGTCTTATGGATTTTGTGATGTGTCATTGTTGCTATTGCAAATGGTGTTTTTTATTATATTTTAACTATTATTTACTAGTAGTTATATATGTTTTTCATAATAATTATATACCCATTCCTTTAATTGTTTTATTATTTCCTACAGTTTGTTCAATGGGTTCTCCTAGGGTAAAAGCTATAAATCATACCATTTAGAAATAATTAAAATTTTGGTTCTTTTTCCCAATAATTATAGTTCCTAAATTTTTCTACAAACTAATTGCATGGCATAGTAGTTTTGGAATAATGTTAAATGATTATGGAAATAACAGTCATCCTTTTTAATCCTCATTGTGATGAGATTTCTTTTAACCATTGTGAACAATGTTGTCTTTTAATTCAATATACATTTCAATATTTAGTCTGAATCCATCAGTTTATTTTTACAAAAAAATATTTAACAAAAATAAATGTAATTGTTTCTCAAATACTTTATTAACATTTGTAGAAATAATTATTTTTCACCTATTAATATTATAAAGTACCCAGATATATTTCTATAATTGTATCATCTTTGCATTCCATGAATATTCTAAAATAAACATTGTTTATAAGAGTGAAAACTGAAATCCAATAAATGTTGTATAACAGAGTAATGATATAGGTATTAAAATTATTTAGATAGCCTTTTTTCTAATTAGCTTTTGTTAAAAAATAAATTATAGAGGTACACAGATAATGAAAATTATTTATTTAAAATACTGACATAGTACTTGCTTAATCACAAAGTGTTTTACAAATAACAGTTTATTAAATCTTTACATCACTGTGATGCAGCAGAGAGCTTAAACAACCCCAGGTAATATAGCCAATAGTTGGCAGAGAAGGGATTCAAATCCAGGCAGTCTGGCTTCAGACCTAACAACACTAAATTGTTGCTTCTCTTCTTCAGCTAAATCAGCCAAAAAGACCATTCTCTCTTGCCATAAAACATACTCAGTTTTATTTTCTGAACCTATCTGTTCAATTTCATCAGCTACCTATGAGATGAAGTCACCAAACTTAAATTTCCAGTCCAATATCTTCCTCTAACTCAATACAATAATTTTATGTTTATTCCTGAATTATAAACTTAATTCACAAATAATCAGTCATTACAGTGGTTAATTCAATGTCAATGTAGACAACTGGGTATTACAGAAGGCACTGATTGTGATGAGTACTGGGTGTTGTATGGAAGTAATGAATCACTAAATTCTACTCCTGAAATTAATATTACACTATACGTTAACCGGAATTTAAATAAAAACTTGAAACTACAAAATAAATTTAAAGAATAAGATCAATTTTACTGAAATGTATTTGACATGTAACATTGTGTAAATTTAAGGTGTACAACATGTTTGATATATTTATATATTGTAATATGATTGCCTTGCAGCAATATTCAGCATTGCTATCATGTCACAGAATTATCATTTCTTTTTTTTGTGGTGGAAATAAGTAAAATCTAGTCTCTTAGCAAGTTTGATGACTAGAAGGCAATACTGTGATTATATTCATTATACTATGCATTAGATCTTAGGACTCATTTATCTACTAGTTACAAGTTTATATCCTTAAACATCTCCCCGATTCTTAGCCCCTTGAAACCACCATTTTATTCTCTGTTTTTACAACTTTGGCTTTTTCAGTTTCCACATGTAAGTGATAACGTATGATATTTGTCTTTCTCTGACAGATCTTACTTAGCATAATGTATACAAGGTCTATCCATGTCGTTACAAATGGAAGGATTTCCTTCCTTCTCATGGCTGAATAGTATTTCATTGTGTGTGTGTGTGTGTGTGTGTGTGTGTGTGTGTGTGTGTGTGTATGCATAAATATATATATATATATATATATACACACTCCCCATCCACTTCTCATAAAGATCCTTTTTTTATCTCACTTACATCTATCTATCTATCTATCTATCATCTATCTACACTACATCTTCTTTATGCATTCATCCACTAATGCACACTTAGGGTTGTTTCTGTATCTTGGCTACTGTGAATAATGTTGCAATAAACATGGGAGTGCATACATCTCTTTGATATCTTGTTTTCATTTTCTTTGGTTAGATATGCAGAAGTGGAATTGCTGGATCATATGGTAGATCCATTTTTAATTTTTTTGAGAAAACTCTAAACTGTTTTCCATAGTTTCTGAACCAATTAACATTCCCACCAAAAGTACATAAAGGTTCTCTTTTCTCTACTTTGACCAACACTTCTCTCTTGACTTCTTGATGACAGCCATTCTAACAGGTAAGAAATATTTCATTGTGACTTTGATTTGCATATCCCTGACAATTAGTGATGTTAAGCATCTTTTCATGTAACTATTAGCCATTTGAATTTGTCTTCAAAATCTACAATTCCACCATCTAGATAAATATTAAATTACAATGTGTTTCTTTCTAGTTTTTCTCAGTGTATATATTTATAAAATTGATTGTACTCAATTTGAGCATCAGTATATAATCAGTTTGACTTCCTACTTGCTCAACATAACATTATATTACCTTCAATTTCTCATTTTGATATACTTTAGCAATTATTAAATATTGCATTATATAGATGTATCAGAATTTATTTTAAAATTCTATTGTTGGACATCTGGATAACAACCACTTTTTTCCTATTATAAATCAATTTTATAGAATCATTCTATCTTTCTAGATTCCACTTTTGCATGTACTATTCTCTGCCCTAGGTTTCCTGATTTTCCTACCTGAAAATCTCCCACTCAACCTTGAATATGCAGCTCAACTGTCAGTTTTGACCATTTATAAACTGTTTTTGTAAGTGCAATTATTCTCCTTCAGTCTTCTATATAAATTTGTTCGTGACTTTGCTATGACATTTCTCATTTTGTGTTACCATTTATCTCTCTGAATGCCAAACTCTGTGAGACCACATGATCAGTTTCAGCAGTAATTCTGTTTTAGTCTTGATGTTTTCTCAATACTTACTACAGCATCTAATACACAATAGAAATAAAAAATTTATTCAGTTATTAAATGAATACATGATTGAACAAAGAAACATGATTGAACAAAGAAACATTGAATTATTATTACTTATGAATTTGGTAAACCTATTTTCATTCTGAAAATATTTATGAATAAATAATTTATATATAAAAACATGAACAAAAGATGGTACAGGACCATGCTGACAAAAGCTATATGGGGTCTGAAAGGTGTTTGAATTTATTTGTAGGTAATTAGGAGCCAGTGAAGTATAAAGCAGGTTAGTGCCATGACTATTGTGAGTTTATCTTTACCATCACTTTTGTATTCACTACCTATCCACTTCTCATAAAGATCCTTTTTTATATTATTAACATATTTATAGGACATGGACCACTACATATATAATGATATGGAAATAGTATATATTGTATATTGTACATATATATAACAATACAAAACTAGGTAAGTTCAAACTCCATCCCAGCGGAAGGAAGGATCAAGTAACTCAGCATGATTTTATGACAATAATTAATAATAGAAATGGCGACCGGAATTACCATTTACTTGATGCCTTCACTAAAGAGAAAATGAAATACTAGATTATTATCCTATAATAGCCATATAAACAACTTATTACATATAGCATTAATCCCAATTATAGTTATAAAAATATAGATTTAGAAAAATAAGTATGAAGGGGGTAAATCGGAGGGGGAGACGAACCATGAGAGACTATGGACTCTGAGAAACAAACTGAGGGTTGTAGAGGGGAGAGGGATGGGGGATGGGTTAGCCTGGTGATGGGTATTAAAGGGGGCACGTACTGCATGGAGCACTGGGTGTTATATGCAAACAATGAATCATGGAACACTACATCAAAAACTAATGATGTAATGTATGGTGATTAACATAACATAATAAAAAAATAGAAAGAATAAGTAAATTAGAGGGCTCACAATTAAAAAGTTATGGAACTAGAATTCAAACTGGAATCAAATGTCTTCTTACTCTAAAGTCAATTTTTAGCCTCTTATGGCAAAAATACTGCACTAACCTGTATTTTACATATCTCTTACTACAATAGCCTGTTTTCTCTTAGAAGTAAACTAGTTATGTTCCATTCAACAAATAATTTCAAGATTCTTTGTAAAAATAATTTCTGAGGGGGTGCCTGAGTGGCTCAGTCGGTTAAATGTACAACTCTTGGTTTCAGCTCAGGTCATGATCTCAGGGTCACGAGACTGAGCTCCATGTCGGGCTCCATGGTCAGCAAGGAGTCTGCTTCATATTCTCTCCCCCTACCCCTCCGGCCTCAAATAAGTAAATAAATATTTTATTAAAAAGAATTTCTGAGAACATAATATAACTTCTCAGAGACTGCAAATGAAATAAATTTATTAAAAGAGTTAACATTATCTTCTTTAAATGTCAAATCACCTCTTAATTGCTATTAATTCATTAATTCTTTCATTTTGGAAAAAATAAAAGGGTAATGCATTCCTCAATTATTGTTATAAACTAGTCCTAAAGAGAGTTTTAAATGAGAACAGTTCATGGAGCAATTCCTTCTTCTGTCCTGACTCTGTGCTGTCTTCAAGGTGGATACTATTCTGTTACATGAGAGAGATGGAAATTGTCCCTGATGCCCTACTCATGGATAAGAAAAAAGTAAAGGTCTTAAACATATTGAGTACTTTCCCTCAAGTAATTTTCCTGAAAATTTTGGAATTTTTCCTATATCATTGCACTAATTTAATTACATGGCTCTTTTATAATAAAGGTTATTTTTGCAACACTGCTTAGAAAGAAACTATTGCAATTGGGAATTCATAAAAATCTTACAATTTTTATTTAACTGGAAAAAAAAAAGCCAGGGAACTAGAAACACAAAACGCATGGTTGCTTAAAAAAAAAAAACAAAACAAAAGGCTCTGTAAGGAGGGTCTACTGATTATGTAATATATTTATTATAATTTTCCAAATAGCATAGGTTCTTTTTGAATAACACTGCAGAAAGTTTTTATGCCCAAACTCACTGTATTAGCTTTTCTGTATGCATTGTTACGTCACAAAATTACTGATGAGTTCCTTATGTATTCCATTTACAAAACATAATTATTTCAAGAGCCGATAGTCACGCTATTCATCAAATCATTGATGTTGTACTGTTCTCTTGTGAATACTCAAAATCTACCTTTTTCACTCCTTGTATAAGTTTCTAAGTAAAGTCTGTACTAAAGTTTTATGCTACTGAATGCACTAGCAAATAGAGGGAACCTGCTGATTCTGTAGATATTTGTAGATATGTGAGAATTTGCCAAACATTTCCTATAGAAATCCTTTTCTTAAATGTGATGGGGGCTTTGGGAGAATCATTTTAAAATCAAAGTTGTTTCCCTGTGTCCCGAAGTGAACGACTTTTTAATTCCCTAATACAAAATAGCCTTTTGTGGGTTTTAAATAATGCCTTTCTAAGGCCGTGCTTGTAATTATGCTCAAGCATCAGTGGAAAAGAAGAAAATAAAATCAGACAATGAGAATAAAATGTCAGAGCATTAAGCTGTCAACATATTTATGTTCCCAAGATTATTCACATTAGGACATTACATTTAAAGACCAAGGTAAAGTTCAGTGAGAGCTGTAAGTCTTTAAATTTCTGTCAAAGCCTTTAGGAAATGAAATAGAACATGTATTGTTTTGGCTTAGAATCACTTTGTAAAATAAGAGCTTTCAATGTTTTCAAGTTTAGACCTTCACAAGAATAAACCATTTCCCTGAAATTCCATCATCTTCCCTTTTTCTGACCCTAATGTCACATGCTTCTCCCTATTATTGCAATTCTAATAAAATTCAACAAATTAATAATGGAACAACACATTTATAAAGCAGGATCTCTCACTCAGGAAAAGTTACCATATTAGGATAAAAGGGATTATATTACAATTTGTTCATGTATTTTCTTAATCATCATTTAATAATGACACTGAGCTATAGAAGCCCTTCTATTCCTTTAAAAAATACCCAGTGTGTACTAAAATGGATATATATTTTCTTTTTTTAGATTTTTAATTTAAATTTTAGTTAGTTAACATAAAGTACAATATTGATTTCAGGAGTAGAATTCAGTGATTCATCAATTACTACAATATCCAGTGCTCATCACAAGTGTCCTCTTTAATAACCCTCACCCACCTAGCCCATCCCTCACCCAGCTCCCTCCATCAACCTCCAGTTTGTTCTCTATTCTGAAGAGTGTCTTATGGTTTGTTTCCCTTTCTCCTTTTTCTCCCGTTCCCATCATCTGTTTTATTTTTTAAATTCCACATATGAGTGAAATCATATGGTATTTGTCTTTCTATGATTGATTTATTTCACTTAGTGTAACGCATTCTAGCTTCATCCATGTCATTGAAAATGGTAAGATTTCTTGTTTTGATGACTGAGTAATATTCCATTATATATAAACACATCTTCTTTATCCATTCATCAGTCTATGAACGTTTGGGCTTTCCTCATAGTTTGGCTGCTGTTTATAATGCTGCTATAAACACCAGGGTGCATGTACTCCTTCAAATCTGTACTTTGGTATTTTTTGGTAAATACATAGTAGTGTGATTGCTGGACTGAAGGTTAGTTCTATTTTTAGTTTTTTTTTTAGGAACCTTCATACTGTTCTCCAGAGTAGCTGCACCAGTTTGCATTCCCACCACAGTGCAAGAGGGTTCCTCTTTTTCTGCATCCTCGCCAACACTTGTTTCTTGTGCTGTTACTTTTAGCTATTCTGACAGGTATGAGGTGTTATCTCACTGTGGTTTTGATTTGTATTTCCCTACTTATAGACTTGTAGTTTTTGTTCTGTCAGACTTCCATTTGATTTCTTGGGTGTTCAGAATGATTTGATAACTATCTAGCTGTGTTCAAAGGACGAGACAAGCTTAGCTCCCCCCTACTTCTCTGCCATCTTAACTCTTCCCTGGATATATATTTTCTACATGAAATAGAAAAAACAATCTGGCCCAGTCTTGTTTTGAATTATCTTCCATGAGTTAATACATAAATGTTGAAGACATAAATGTCTTGTACATACAAACACACACACACACACACACACCTTAAAAGATATTTATAAAATAATATTTTGCAAAGTGAATCCTACTATCCCCCTAAAATAATATCATTTGAGAAAATTTTTCCTAAAAGTATAAGAGAGTGGAGAATTCATTGTAGGTGAACTGAGGACAGCAGAGAGATTCCTGTCTCTAATTCCATTACCTTTTAGCATGGTTTTGGGCAAGTAAGTTAAAACCACTCTGCCACTGCTCCACCCAGTATAAAATGAGGGAGCTTATACTAGTGGGCAAATAGGTTTTTCTTTATGGAACAATTCTGAATTGATGGAAGTGACTACATGAAGTCATGCTGAAAATTAATCAGAGTTTATGTGACCTTAAAGCTCAGAAGGTAAGAATGTGAAGCATTATTAGAAACATCTACCTTAATCATAACATGGGTCAGTAGTGACATCTATGCCTGAACTTAACCATCCCTAGGCTACATGACAGCCAAATCTCTCCTAGATATGTCTATAAATCCAAAAGCTCTAGATATACTTCAGGGACAACAATAGGGAAAGAGATGAGGTGAAGATATTAGGGCTCATATCGTACAAACACACACACACACAGAAGCTTTAGTCAGTAAAACTCTTAAAAAAATTTCTCTTTCATGATATTTTATATTTGTGCTTTTACATAAAGTTCTCAGTTCAAAGTTATTCTACTGCACATATAACATGTTAATACTTTAAATCATTGCATCAGGATAAGAACGATATCTTTTTATGAAAATATAGTAGGTTTCTCATAAGTATATGCTATGGAAAACAACTGCATATGAATGAAAAGATTTAAGCTTTCCCAGCTCCCAAAGGCTGAGGTAATTAGAAAGAATTTCTGAAGGAAAAAATATCAATTCATCTCACCACATGAACAAGTTATAAAGTCCAACCACTCCTCTTCCCACAATCCTCTTAAAATTAGAGATTATCTTTCCACTGACAACATTGGAGGACCTGGATTTAATTTTATTATACATTTTGGCAGATTACTTAATATGTGCTTCCAGGAGTGGAATTAATGAGTAATCCTCAAGAAAAAGATGAATCTTGAAGCTAAGACTGAGACTACAAGGTTGAGCCATTTTCAGCAGAGGGGGATCTTTAAATCTTGAAAATGTGAAGTTGTTTAAAAGAATCAAAGGTTTCCCTTACACAAGTGTGTCAACAAAGAGAGGGATGAGGTGTAGTATATTCAACCTCACTCTGTCACAAGAAATAAATCTGAGAGGAAATTATACACTAAACAAGTTATGTGGCTAAATATTACAAAAGATAACTATTGGTACATAAAAGAAGAGATCCTAATCTACTTTCTAAAGGAATTAAGAAGTTTTGAGAAAAAAAAAAGTATGAAGAATTTACCAGGTTAAAAAAAAAAAGATAGGAAGACTATACTCCGATAAGGAAGTCATATGCTGAAAGTGGTGAAGATGAGACATAGCTTCTACATAAGATGAAATGGAAGAAGTACAGGAATAATCGAAGCAAGTGGACCAGGAGAGAGGAGTACAAGAAATGAGACTGGTGACAAAGACAGGTCTTATGGAGAACTTCGGAATGCTATTATGGGATTTCAACTAAAGCAACAGATGAATTTTAAGCAGGAAAAGGACTTGACCAGTTTTGTTTTTTTTTGTTAGATTTTATTTATTTATTTGGCAGAGAGATACAGAGAGAGAACCAGTAGGCAGAGAGGCAGGCAGAGGGAGAGGGAGAAGCAGGCTCCCCACTGAGCAGGGAGCCCAATGAGGGGCTCGATCCCAGGATGCTGGGATTATGACCTGAGCCGAAGGCAGCCACTTAACCGACTGAGCCACCCAGGTGCCCCTTGACCAGATTTTTATTTTGTACATAACATCCTGGCTTCAAAATGGATGGGAGGCAAAAGTAGACATGAGAAGACCCCTTAGAAGGCTATTACAGTAGTCTAGGCAGGAGATGATAATAGACTTGGTTAGAGGGTAGTAATGGGTTGATATATATGGCATTACAAATTTACTTACAAAGCTGAGATTAAAATAACCTAGGACCCCCACAGAAGAAAAGGCTTTTTCCTGTTAAACTTTGTGTCTCAATGCCTGCCATCTACATGATATAAAAATGGATGTTCTGTGAGTTTTTCTGAATTAAATGTAAATTGGGATAAATCATTTAATTTTTTTATTCTTCTAAGTCTAAATTAAATCCACAGGGCAATATAATAATAAAAAATTTTAACTATTTGTAAATAGCTAAATATTTTAAAACATGAGATTTAGTTTGAAAGAGTAAGTTATCAACACTATATATTACATATATACATGTATAAAGAGATTTAAAATAGAAAAGAAA
This sequence comes from Eumetopias jubatus, assembly GCF_037043125.1. Classification (NCBI taxonomy): domain Eukaryota; kingdom Metazoa; phylum Chordata; class Mammalia; order Carnivora; family Otariidae; genus Eumetopias; species Eumetopias jubatus. Next base: position 51,945,227 of record NW_028274813.1, read on the forward strand.
ATGCCCTTTTGTTCTCTGTATTACTATTAGAAATGATAAAAGTTAGTCTTATTTTTACTCTCATGGTATTAAAAAGAAAAAACAGGTTATTACTCTGAGTATCCTTTCTAGTTAATTTCAATTTTTAACTTGTTTTCCACAAAGAAATCTGATATCTAGCATGACGAGAAAGCAAAATTACATTACACTCCCTAAAATAATTGCTATATTATAATAAAAATTGAGTATAAATGCCTATAGTATTATCATACATAATGATGGATTAATTAAAATTCTTGTAACTATATAGCATAAATGCCTGAGTTCAAAATTCTTTTAAAAAATACGCATGGGGGGTAATATTTAGCACCTGTATCTCTAAACCACCAACAGCAACTGGAAGTAATAGAACAGTATTTGACTATACTTATGTGTAATAAAATCACAGTGGAGCAAAATCACAATAAAGCAAAGCAAAAAAAAAAAAAAGTTGATTTTTATTTGAATCTCCTAAAGCCATTATAAAAAGTATGGCATCTAGATAGGTAATATTCCCTTACAACCCTCACTCTTGAGATCATGTTTGGCAACCATTTTTAAGAGGTGTAGTGAAATAACTGATACATTGTCTTTATCAACTTGAGTTTCAGAGCAAGGTCAAAGCACATCCAAGAAATAATAGACATGTATCTTCCCAGCTGCAGATCCCTTCCTATGATAAGAGACCTTCTTTCTGTGCCAAGCCAAATATAAATGAGGACGCTTATCATGCCTCCAGTGGTCAGTCCTGCACATGTTCTCTCATAAAAAGAGAGGAGAATACCTTGTTTATCTGACAAAGACCCTCGTTGTCTGCTGAACAGTCTGAAAGTAGTTTCCTAACATATAGAGAACATCCCAACGTCACAAATCCTTATTGATATATTCTTTCACTTTACAAGAGTTGTTGCCTAGCTGTTGTCAAAAGGTGTGTCCATGGAGCTAGGGTGGCTGGGTATGGAAATTAACCACAATATCACCCCAAGACCTCTTTTCTGAACCAGCTCTTCACAAGACACCTTGAGCTGATTCTGTCATCAGGATCACCTCAGACTAGATACCTCCTTACTAACAAAGAATCTGGGCTGGCATCATGAACAAAGCTGTTATAAATATCCATGGACAAGTTTTTGTGTGAACATAAATTTTTAACTCATTTATATAAATATTAAGAAGCCATTTTGGAAGATAGTTCAGCAGTATCTAACAAAATTAAATACACTCTTACCATACAACCCAGTGATTGTGCTTCTCAGTATTTATTCATAATTGTCCAAACTTGGAAGCAACCAAGATGAACTTTTGCAGGTGAGTAGATAAACTGTGATGTATCCATACAAGAGAATATTATTCAATGTTAAGAGAAATAAGCTATCAAGTCATGAAAAGACATGGAGGAACCTTAAAGTGAAAGAAGCCAATCTAAGCTATACTCTAAGTTCAAATATGTTACATTCTGGAAAAGACAAAATTATGGAGACAGGATAAAGTTCAGCAGTTGTAAAAAGTTGAAGGAAAAGAATAGAGGGGCACAGAAAATTTTTAGGGCAGTGAAACTATTTTGTATGCTACTATAATGGAGACTTTATGTCATTGTACATTTGTCAAAACCCATAAATGTTCAACATCAATAATGAACCCTAACATAAATCATGAATTTCGAGTGATAATAATCTGTCATTGTAGGTTCATTAATTGTAACAAATGTACCAATCTGGTGCAGGCTGTTGACAGTTGAGAAGCCTGGGGGTCTGGGAAGGGGGCATCAGAGGGTATATGGAAACTGTGTATTTTCCATTCAGTTTTGCTATAAACCTAAAACTACTCCAAAAAATAGTCTGTTTAAAAAAAAATAAGAAACATCCCAAAAGTTTGATGCATCCCAAGCATCAGGGTAATTATTGTACATCAAACTATTATAAAAGGTTATGAGCTACGTAGCAACATGAAAAATGTTTTACAACAAAATGAAGGAAAGATCTAAATCTCAAGATTTATATATCCTATTATTACAGCTATGGAATAGCTGTATGAAAATGGGCCTACTTAAAGGGACCGTGGACTATTTAAGTAGTTTAAATAAAAGTGGGTATGTGAGTCATTTCTGTTGCTTTAAATTCTTGCAATTATTGTAATATATCACACAGAATAAATACATTTCCAAAATAGGACCACATTACTGTAGGACTCATTAAGTTGGTATTGCATAGTGAGAAAAATTATCAATGCTCACCGTAGATCAATAACCTCTACATATTTTGGGACCCACATCAGAATTCAACAAGTATTAAAAGAACATTAATTAAATGTTGCAAAGTCTACCAGGTGCTGTAGATATAATTGTGAGCAAAATTCGACATGGTTTCTATTTTCATGGAGCTTGTACACTTAAGAGAAGAAATGTAAAATAAAATTTTGGTCAGATAATAATAAGTTCCCACTGTATATACTCTACAAAAAAAGAAGTATGCAAAGCTTACCTTAAAGACAAATAATGGTGCCTTTGATCTAGCTAGGGAAGTGAGGAAAAGACTTCTCCAAGAAGAGAATGTGAACTGAGTTCAGAAGGATGAGTTAGCATTAATTCGGTACAAAGAGTAAGGAAACACACTCTAAGCAGAGGAAATAAAGCATGCAAAGAAATTTGGGGATGAAAATCATAGTAAATGTTTGAGATAAATTTGATGTGACTACAGAGAGAAATGAGGTTTCAGAAGTATGTAGGGCTTAGTCAATGCAGAGCTTCAAAGACATATCGAAGATTATCATGCTAAGAGCCACTGAAAGGCTTTAAGGGATTTTAAGAACAGAGGGGATACAATTTTAAATCAACATTATGAAAAGATCATGCTTAAATGAAAGTTGAAGTAGACTGATGCAGGGATTTCCGAATCCTAGACAAGAGGTTGGGATATTTAGAACACAGTGGCAGAGACAGAAAAAAAGGAACAGATTTGAGAAATAAACAAAATTTATCTGGTGAATTGGACATGGACAGTTGGAGGAGAAGGGCCAAAAGGACACAGGTCAGTTTCCTTAGCACCATTTCCTGAACATGATTCGTTCTCACATACCTGCTTTTTCCTTTTCATAGAATATTCTATATATTTTGCTCAAGATTCACTATTTTAGATTTTGTCTCTTCTGTGAGTCTCTTTCCCACTTCATTCATATGGACTTAGTTGTCCTCTGGGATGCAGTTATAGTTTTCATATGTCTTACCCCACATTATGCAAAACCCATATGTTGAAGCTCTGACCCCCCAGTACCTTAGAATGTGACTGTATTTGACAACAGGGACTTTAAAGAAATAACTGAGGTTAAATGAGGTTATCAGCATGGAGCCCTAATCTTACACCAGGACTGGTGTCCTTATAAGAAGAGATACCAGGGATACACATACACAGAGGAAAGGCAATGTGAGGACAAAGTGAGAAGACAATTGTTGCAAGCCAAAGACACAGAGCTCGGGAAAAATCAAATATACTGACCCCTTGATCTTGGACTTCTGGTCTCCAGAACTGAGAAGATAAATTTCTGTTTTTCAAGTTACCTAGTCTGCGGTATTTTGTTATGGAAGCCCTAACAGACTAATACACCACATTAAGCTGAATTTATGTGTACTCCTTTCTTTTCAAGTAGACCATGAATCATAAAATGGTCATTCTATTTTCTACTTTGTATTTCTAGTGTCTGGCACAGTGCCTATACATACGAAGTCTGTAGTAAAATTTTGATGAATAAACTTAAAATCATAACTGTACATATTCCTCCAAAACATTGTTTTATCCTCTATTCATCTATCTCCAAGAGTTTGACTAAATTTTCCTAGGCATTTCCTCTAATTGGAGTTCAAGTAAAATATTTCTACCTGCCCTCTCTTCATTTCCAGTTGGCCATCACAACTTCACTTCAAATAGAACTTATCCATAACTAATTTAAATCTTTGCCCTCACAAAACAGCTTAATCCTTGTCTCCTTACACTTACATTTGGAAACTTAGATTCATTTCACATATCTTCCCACTACATCTCACTGATGATGGTTATTTCCCAAATTGTCTCTCCAGATTGTATACTTCATCTTTCTCGGTACTTCTCTCAAATCAGCTCTTATGTGTGTGTGTACCATTGCAATGGCCATATATCTAAGCTTTGTTCCTTCTGTTTCTCCTCTTTTCAAATCTTAAGTTACCAGTTTTATCACTTACATATTCAGTTGCATAAAATATCAAGGCATTGCATTGATTTTGCTTCCAGCATGCTGGTTGTATGGCCTAAGGCAGACTCATAAATCTACTAAAAACACCCCAATAGAATGTCAGTCCATCATCCTGGTGTGTATGGTTTTACAAATGTCCAAAAAATGCAAAGGGATTTTTAGCAGTCAATCTAATTTTGCTAACAAATAAAGGGGCTCCTACAGACATTTAAAGTGCTGGGAGCCTCTAAACTTTAGAACTCTGGTTTAAAACTTAGAACTCAGCTATACATTCTTATTTCCTTACCATTCAGAAATTATGGCCCGGTGAAGGAAGGAAAAATTTCAGATCTCAAACTAGGGTCAATGGGAGGTGTTTTAAGTGAACATAGCTGAGGAAATTCAGAAACTTGGTTTCCTATGTTAATGTCATAAATAAAAATGGAATTAAAACAAGGAAAAAATAAAATAAAATATCAAGGTCTATCAATAGATCTTAAGGAAAAGAGAACTAGGAAAGGGGTAAAACTAGAATTTGTGAAGTGTAATAAAAAGTTAAGGTCATAAATATAGGAATATGTATTGAAGAACAGAAAGGAACATACATTAGATATATGAAACAATGACAAAACATGGTAATGTCAATGTATTGGCACACTTAAGAATCATGATTACAAATCAGCAAGAAATAGACTCTGTATGCAGACAATTTTTAGTTTTCTGGGAATTAACTACCTTATTGACGTTTATCTTCTATCCCTTCTTCCCAACACTAATCTTTCCCTGGGTGTTTACCTTTTGTTTATCATACAATCACAGGAAAGGCATAATAACTGCGTTAAGCAAACAATGCACATCTCAGGAAATGAGATTTGTTGTTGCAATTGGCCAAAAAAATATGTTTGAGTGATTATCTCTGAATTCCATTTATTAGTGGAACATTTGACTTGGTAATAAAATAATAGTAAATGTTTATACCAAGGTCAATAATTTTCAAATGTTGTAAAATGCTATTCTTAAAGAGGTTGAATGTAAGTTCCAGATTCATGGAAAACTACTTTTCTTAAATATTTTATTTATTTATTTAAGAGAGAGAGAGAGAGAGAGAGAGCACACACACAAGTTGTGGGGGAGGGGCAGAGGGAGAGGGAGAAGCAGACTTCCGGGGGGCAGGGAGTCTGACATACGGTTTGATCCCAGGACCCTGAAATCATGACCTGAGCCAAAGGCAGATGCTTTAACTGACTGAGCCACCCAGGTGCCCCCTAGAAAACTATTTCATTTTCTTCTCCTATCAATGTATTGACAATCTGACAATCTAGGCCATCTGTTAATAATACTGTATTGTATATTTGAAAGTTAAGAGAGTAAGCCTAAAATTTCTTAAGAAAAAAAAATTGTAGCTATGTGTGGTGATGGGTGTTAGACCTATTATGATGATCATTTCAGATACATATATTGAATTATTATGCTGTACACCTGAAACCAATGTCATATGTCAATTATATCTCAATAAAAATTGCTATTACTTTAATTTTAAATATATGAAATATATAAACATATATAAAATATGTACAATATATAAATATATAAAAATTACATATAAAGATATATAAAATATAAAATTTTATATATTTAATTTTTATATAAAGTTTTAGGTTTTAATTTATCTTAACCTTGGAATTGCTCAGCTGATTTTTTTCCCCAAATCTAACTTCCAAAAAGGGCAAGAAATCTTTGATGAGGCATTTATTAGCATACAAGAACAAATGGGTGTTACTTTAAATGATTTCCAATGTTTATTATGAGGTAAGTTTCAGAACCAAATTTCCATAATCTAATGGCCATAGAAAAGCAATGGACAACTGACTTTAAGTATTCCTGGAGTAATACAGGCTTTTATTTTTAATTGTCAGTCATTTTCTACCTTTCATATACTGGTTTAGCTGACATGGATTCGTGTGTGTGTGTGTGTGTGCGCGTGTGTGTGTGAGAGAGAGAGAGAGAGAGAGGGAGGGAGGGAGAGAGAGCGGGAACCTATGAAAGGCAGAGTGAAGTTTTTTTTTAAAACAGTTTAAATACCAATTACAAAAATGCTGTACTTTGAAGGAACATTGACTCTTGAGTCAAAACCTATTATTTTAATATTTTTTAACTATAATAAATCAAAAATAGGCTGAGTTTATCTGTTATTATTTCCATGGCTTCCTCTCCAGTTCATTGTTCTTCCAACTCTGATATTTTAACAGCAAAACAACTAAATCCTTCATCTTATTCCCCATTTTGTTAAAGTTTATATGAAATTTCCTTCAGTGTATGTGCAGGAGGGGGACTGAACTGGTGGTGGAGGACTGCATCTATGAGTTGTTACCGTTTTATTTTTTTGTGACTATATTCTTATTGTTCCTGAACTCAGCTTTCTGCAAACAAAATAATTAGTGACCTATACTCCAATTGGATAAAAATATTTCACTGAAAGTTAGATAATCTAGATGTTCACTTGAACATCAGAAAATTACATCTATACAGGGATTGTACATTGAAGACGAACTACCAAACAGGTTAGGTACTCAGTTCAAGATACTTTTAATTGTAAAGATATTATGGAAATAATTTTCATACCAATTCCCTTGACCCTTAAAAATAATTCATATATTTCTAGTGTTAGAAGGATTATTTTCTTATCCTCCAATTTGACTGTTAAAATAAAAAAAAAATTTTTTTTCAGTAACAGTTCCACATGAGAATATTCTGTTTGCTTAGCCCATTAGTCTGCAAATTTGAAATCATTTTGTTGACTTCTTTTGTCAGCCACCATTTATTTTTTTATTCATATCTGCTGCATGTCAGCATATATATTAGGTACCTATGTGTAAATAAATGTTGTCAACACTCTGAGAATAGATAAATTAGCTTTAATAATATATCCTAACATGCTATTTTATGTGACTATAGATTCCATTTTTTATCAGCTACTCTATAGCCTGAATTACTAAACCATTTACAGTGTAGACAGCATGAGGCCAGGTTTCACAGACATTTCTTGAATAACATGGGCATCATGACACATTTATTAATAATTACGTACCCTGAAATAAGCAATGCCATTTTTTCAATATGTTCTCTGTAGTGTGAACAAGTAAAAAGATTTCTTAAAAGCCATGTAGTACACACAGCATGCTCACTGCAGTAAGAATGGATTCATAAGTGCACAAAATTTAGACAAGTATGAAAAACATCTCCTACTTTGTAACCCCTGCTTTTCTATTCTTTAAACTTCCTTGGAAAAGACTGAAAAACATTTTTGCAAGATTTGACAACCCCCACATTTTTTCCCTCTTTTCTCTGACAGAATTTTCACAAACAGTGAGAAAAGCATTTCTAATAACTAATGTGTTATTAAGGACAGCCCAATGTGTCCAAAAATAAATTGTAAAGTGCATATTATTTTTAAATGACTGAAGAATTTAAGTCTTTTTGAATCAAAGTAATATATATGGTCACTAAAATTATATGTAGTCATGGTATTTCCAAATGAAATTACAGGTGATAGAAACTCTCTTCTATGGATTTAAAGTAAGTTTATAAAATCCAACCATCATAACAAATACATGTTTATTAGTCTTTTATAGTCTGTCCTCTCGCCCACAGTAACTCATGTCTTTCCCAGTTGCAAAATACATTTAACCCTCTCAAGGTTTCCAAAAGTCTCATCCCACTACAGCATCAGGTCAAAGTGCATAATCTCATCGTCTCGATTCAAAGTCCAAAATCTAAATCAGCTCCCGGTGCAGATGAGGCTTCTTCATTTAATCCATTAAGGACAGCTGCTGAGGAACAATTCCCCTCCATCTGTTGCCATGTGAAACTAGAGACAAGTTCTCTGACACTCCTAACATATGGTGTGTGTGGGGGCGGGGGGTGGCAAGTAGGAACAGTTATAGATAGTCCAGTTCAAAAACAGGGGAAATGAATGTAAAAAGAACATAACAGGTGCAAACTTCCAGTTGTAAGATAAATAAATAGCAAGGATGATGAATAATATATAGAAATGTTAAGAAAGTAGTACTAAGAGTTCTCATCACAAGGAGACATTCTGTTTTCTTTTTAAATTTTCTTCTCTTTTCTCTTTATTGTATCTCTATAAGGTGGATGTTAGCTGAACCTATTGTAGTCATTTCATAATACATGCGAACCAAACATCATGCTTAAACTTGTATGCCTTAAACTTGTACAGTGATGCATGTCAATTATTTCTCAATAAAACTAGGGGGGGGAGAAAAAAACAAGTTCTGAAGTCCAGCTGGGCATATGTTGGATTTTTCTGGATTAGGTTTCAAGATCTGGAAAAATTTTCTAGTGGGTCCCAGTTCCACCTTCCAGCCTCTTGGTTCTGCCCTTTGAGTTGTACTTCTTTTTTCCATGAAAGAAAGCATATATTTGCTTCTGTCCAAAAATAAATTGTAAACTGCTTATTGTTTTAAGTGATGGAAGAATTTAAGTCTTCTTAAATCAAAGATTTTTTTAATCTCTTTAATAACTGCTTACTATTTCACTGTATGAATGAATCATTTTTTATTTAACCAGTCCAAGCAAATGGTAATTTTGATTGCTGGCTTTTCTTAATTATAAACAATGTCATAATTAGCATCTGTCTGTTTGTGTGTGTGATTGTACAAGTATTTGTAAGATAAATTCTTTGAAAGGAAATTGTGGTAAATGATATACCTGCTTAACATTATAATGCATATTGCAAACTTACCCTCAAAATGACTGAAACCATTTATATTCCCACCTATAAATCATAGTAACTGTGTCCTATAAACTGCAATATTTTTCAGAAATAAATCTATTATTTCCCAATATTATGTAAAAATTGATTATTTCATTATATTTTAGTTTGCATTTTAAACTAGTGAAGTTTAGCAATGCTATTTGTGTTAATTTCTTTGTAGACATATGTACATGTCTTTTGTTTACCTATCTTTGAAGTTGTTCATTTTTTTCATGTTGATTATATGAGTTTTTATATAGCTAGGAATGTCATATGTGTCATAAATATCGCCAAGTTTTTATTTCATTATTAAATTTTATCCAAGTAAATGTTAATTAGTAGAAATATGTGCAATTTACAGGATGTATTGGAAGGCCCTGGAGATTCTTCAATGCCCCTACTCTTCATAATATGTTTTTCTTCATAGGGGAAACACTGATCAAATTTTTATTAAATAGGATGTGTTAAATCCCAGTAGAGAATATTGATGCTTCTTGATTCTGAGGTTGATGGTTACTATAATAAATTAACTTGACCATTCAGTATTATCAGCAATCCCCTGCATGCTTATCTCAAGGCTCTGTTATAAGAATTTGGCAAGAAATTGGGTCTTCAACAAAGAAGGACCATTTCAGAGCCTTAACAGAAAGTCCTGATTATATATCCTTAATTATTCTACAATGAGTTGAATCTTTCATATTTGGGATTCCAGTATAAACTGACATCATTACCATAAGTAGACAACAGTGAGATAGCAACAAGAAATGAATCAGATTTCCCAGAACTCTTTTTAGTCCAAAAGCAAATGACATTATGAAAAGACAGTGCTAAACCAAGATCTAACAGGACAAAAAATAATAAAAAGGACTGAATTCACAGGTGAGAAAAATTGTAGTTGTTTTAGAACAATGTTATCTAAAAAAATGTTTCTATCTTTTGATAAGTATCTATGGAAGTACTTTTTCTTCTAGATGTATCTCTAAGTCTCACTTTAGACATGTATTTTGTTTTGTTTTTAAGGAGATTTGGCAATTTAAATACAATTTTATTATTTTGAAAAACTGACAAAATAGTTGATTATAAAGTAGTCGAGTAATAATCTTGTAAGAAAGGGAAGAACTTTTTTTAAATGAAAAGAATCTTATACTCCACATAATGAAAAAGATTGAAGCAAAATAATTTTATTGAAGCAATAAATAATAATAAATGAACAAATATATTTGAATTTCTACAATGCACAGGATAATTATCAGGCTGAAAGAATACAGAGAAAAGTAAAGCATAAAATGTCCTTACCTTCATTGAACTTACATTCTAATGAAGGGAGACAGACAATGTTTAAGTCAAGAGACAAATAATCAAAAACATTTCTGGATGTAAAAGTATTTAGAAGGAAATACACAAGGCGATGGGGGAAAAAGAACCTTGAGCAACAGAGGAACAGGTCAAGTAAAGCCTATTTGATGAGCTGAGATCTGAAAATAAGAAAAATTCAGTATGCAAAGATGCCAGGAAACAACAAATTAAGTTTTAGACAAACGAAAAGCTCTTTAAAAGAAATAATATATAAAAAACCAGAAAAGCATATATGAATGTTTATTAATATTCATATTCTAAGCATTAAAAGCAAAGTGAAACATATGTGAATGAAAAATGATAGATTTGACTAAAGAAAAGCAATAAACTGAAGAAAATATTTGCTGTGTCTATGACTGAAAAACTATTGGCTTTAATATGTAAGCATATATGTTTTAAATCAATTAACAAGAAGAAATAATAATAAACTTATTAATAATTTCATCATATTTCTCATTAAAATAATAGGAAATAAAGATTTTCCAGTAAAAAATGGCCAAAACAAATAGGAAGTTCACAAAAGGAAAATACAAAGAATTAACATGACTAAAATATTCAAACTCTTTATTAATCACCTAGAGAAGTAAAACAATCATATATAACTAAAGAGATAAAATAAGATGTAGTATTTTGTGAGTATGCATAAAAATCTTTTTATATAGTAGGTGGAAAGACAAGTTACTTTCTGCCTTTTGTAGTGTTATTAAAAATCTTTAAATGTTGAGGCACCTGGGTGGTTCAGTCGATTAAGCATTTGACTTTTGATTTCGGCTCAGGTCATGATCTCTGGGTCCTGGGATTGAGCCCCGCATTGGGCTTCCTGCTCAGTAAGGAGCCTGCTTCTCTCTTTCCCTCTGCCCCCATGCCATCACTTGTTCTTTCTCTTTCTCAAACAAATAAATAAAATCTTAAAAAAATTAAATACAGAGGAAAATCTTCATGACATTGGTCTTGGCAATTATTTCATTGATATGATACCAAAAACACAGGCAACATAAGCAAAAACAGATAAGTGGTACTATGTCAAACTAAAAAGCTTCCTCACACAAGACAGAGGATCACAGGGGAAGGGAGGGAAAAATGAAACAAGACAAAACCAGAGAAGGAGACAAACCATAAGAACTTTTAATCTCAGGAAACAAACTGAGGGTTGCTGGAGTGGAGGGGGTTGGGAGAGATGGGGGTGGCTGGGTGATGGACACTGGGGAGGGTATGTGCTATGGTGAGTGCTGTGAATTGTGTAAGACTGACGAATCACAGACCTGTACCCCTGAAACAAATACTACATTATATGTTAATTAAAAAAAAAAAACCTTTCTCACAGAAAAGGAAACAATCAACAGAGTGAAAACGCAACAAATAGAAGAAAATATTTGCAAACTGTATATCCAATAAGAGGTTCATATCCAAAATATGTAAGAAACTCCCACAATGCAATAGGAAAAAACTAATAAGCCAAGTAAAAAATGGGCTAAGGACTTGCAGAGACAATTCTCCAAAGAAGACATACAAACAACCAATAGCTATATGAAAAAATGATGATTAGGTCACTAATTATCAGGGGAATGCAAATCAAAACCAAAATCACCTCACACCTGCCAGGATAGCTGTTATCAAAACAAAACAACAACAAAAAAACACAAATGTTAGCAAAGATGTAGAGAAATTGGAACCCTTGCAAATTGGTGTGACTAAAAAATGGAGTATCCATTACAGAAACAGTATGGAGTTTCTTCAAAAAATTAAAAACAAGAACTATCATATGATCCAGCAATCTCACCTCTGGGTATTTATGCAAAAGAATTGAAATCAGGTCATTAAAGAGATATTAGCAGAGTCATGTTCACTGTAGCATTATTCACAATAGCCAAGATATGGAAATAACTTAAATGTCCATCCACAGATGAATAGGCAAAGAAATGTGGTATACACATACAACAGAATATTATTCAGCCCTTTAAAAAGAAGGAAATTCTGCAACATATGACAACATGGATAAACCTTGAGGACATTACGCTAAGTGAAATATGCCAGCCACAAAAAGACAAATATTGCATGATTCCACTCATATGAGGCATCTAAAATAATCAAATTCATAGAATCAAAGAGCAAAACAGTAGTTTCCAGGGACTGGGAGCTGGAAAAAATGGGAAGTTACTAACCAACAGACATAGAATTTCAGTAAAGCAAGATGAATGAGTTCTAGAGAATTGCTGTACAACACTGTACTATAATCAAGCTTTACAGATACATACCATTACTTTGGTTGAAGGCACTGTAGAATACATAAGGCAGTGAAGAATTATCAGGATATCCCATTAAAAGAAAGTGTAGAGGATTTTCTTAAGGTGAAAGGAAAATATTCAGAGGTGGATACAAGAAGAAATGTAAAGGAAAAATAAACGCAATCAAATACCAATTATATATGGGAAAATGGGAAAATACTGCTGTATGAGAGTACTAATAATCCATCATTGCATTGTCCCAGAGGGCAATAAAAATACAAGTACGCTAGACCTTGATAAGTCAAGAATGTATTTTTAATCTTTATAATAATTATCAAAATACAGCCATTAAGTTTATAACTATGAGCTAATAGAAGGAGAAAAACAGTAAAATATTAAACAATCAAAAAAGAATGCAAGAAAAGACAGGCAAAAAGATAGATCGATAAGTCAAATAACAACTAGTAAAATGGTAGATTTAAAATCAAATACAGGTAGAACTGAAGTCAATGATCAAAAGTAAACTAGAAATGCTCTGGCAATGCCCAAGTAGCTTGCATATGGATTAACTCTACCATAGAAAACAATTGTAAAATCTTAAACACACATGTGTGCTCACACACGCACACATACACAACTATTTAAAGAACCTGGGGGACGCCTGTGTGGCTCAGTCGTTAAGCGTCTGCCTACGGCTCAGGTCATGATCCCAGGGTCCTGGGATTGAGTCCCACGTCAGGCTTCCTGCTCTGTGGGAGACCTGCCTCTCTCTCTCCCACTCACCCTGCTTTGTGTTCCCTCACTCTCTGTGTCTCTCTCTGTCAAATAAATAAATAAAATCTTAAAAAAAAAAAGAACTTGGAAAACAAAAGCAGACAGGAATTAGAAAAGTATCAATGCTTGAAATAAAGGAATTAAAGCAATTGACATTTGCAAGTTTCTGGCTTTTTGCTTACGTCTACCCCCAATTTGAACATGACTAAAAATGGCATAAACCTAGTATTAATGGCTCTATTTGTTGACCATTTAATGGTCTACTTAGAAAACCCTAGAGAATTTACAAAAAAGCTATTACACTAATACATGGGTTTAATATCCAACTCACTGAATATACAAAAATATACAAAAACCAATTTTAGTTCTATACATTAACAAAGAATAATTAGAAATTTAAAGTTAAAAATCCATGCTTTTTACATAAATATCCAAGAAATGTTCAGTACTTAGGGATATAGTTAATAAAATATGCAGAGGATATGTTTCAATGGAAACTATAAAACATTTAAAAAATAATTATCAGGAAACTTTAAAATAAATTATGCTTAGGAATGAGGAGACTAAATATTGATAAAAGTTATATTTAACCAAAATTTATCTACAGATACATGTGATAGTTAATTTTGTGTGTCAACTTGACTGTGCCACAAAGTACCCAGATATTTGCTAACATTATTCTGGGTGTGTCTGTGAGAGTATTTCTGAATGATATGAATTCTGAGTTGGTAGACTGTATAAAGCAGATTACCTTCCCCAGTGTGGGTAGGTCTCATCTAATCCTTTGAAGGCCTAAACAGAGCAAAAGACTAAGCAAGAGAGAAATTTGCTCTTTCTGTCTGATGGTCTTCAGCTGGGCCCTGTTTCTTCTCCTGCATTTTGACTTGAACTGGAACTAACACCATCAGCTCTCCTGGACATGTGGCATGCTGACTGAAGATCTTGGGACTTCTCAGGTTCCATAATCATCTAAGCCAATTCCTTACATATTTATATCTATGTCAATATTTATATCCTACTAGTTCTATTTCTCTGGAGAACCCTGAATGTTGTATTGTACAATACAACCCAAATGAAAATTTGAGGTATATTTTAGAAATTGAGAAATATATTCTAAAATTTATAGGAAATACAAAGATCTAGAATAATTTTGAAAAGTGAACAAATTGGGAGTCTAATATATCTGATATCAATTAAAAAACTGATAAATTCTACTTCATAAATACTGTCTTTCTGGTCTTCTAAAGTTAGTGTAAAAAAAAAAAAGAAAAACCTAACAACAGAGTGGGAAACAAACATTTGCTATATATATGTATTATATATATCTGATATATATTATAGGTATATCTATGTATATAGACATCCTAAGATATCTCTATATCTCTATATATTGTATATGTATTATATATATATATATACACACACACACACACACACATATCTGATAAAAGACTCATATCTGGAATATATAAAGATTAAAAGTCAATTTTTAGGAAGGCAATTTTTTTAAATGGTAAAAAATTTGAAGAGATACTTTGAATATGAAGATACATGGAAAGCCAACAAGTACGTAGAAAGATGCTCATTAGCTTTCAAGGAAATAATTAAAAGTACAAAATACTACTAATATGCACATATAAGAATGCCTAAAATAGATTGACAATACCAAGTACTGGTTATGATACAAGGCAATTAGAAATCTCATCCTGTCATTTGCAATGTAAAATGCTGTCATTATTTTGAAAATGTATTTAACAATTTCTAAAACAATTAAATTTACACTGTCTTTAAACCTCAGGAATTCCCAAAATGAAAATATATGTCTACACAAAGGCCTTTATATAAATGAGTATAGCAGCCTTTGTTTTTATAATACCCTAAGCATTAAAAACAACCTAACGTTGATTAGCAAGCAAATAGGTAAATTGTGGCATATCGGTACAATGGAATGCTACTCAGCAATGAAAAGAAAAAAAAAAAAAACGTACTTCAGTAGTTTTCTATTGCTGCTATAACAAATGACCACAAACAAAAAACAAGACAAATTTATTATCTTACAGTTCTGTAGATCAGGGTTTGGGTTGGTTTCTCTACTCTAGGTATAAAAAGGCTGAAATCAAGGTGTTGATTGACTGGGCTCTTACTAAGCTCTAGAAAGACTCTGCTTCTAAGAAAACTAGGGTCATTGGCAAGATCCAGTTCCTTGCTATTGTAAGACTTGGGTACCCATTTCCATGCTAGTTGTTAAAGGTTCAACTGTTCCCCACCTCATTAAAGATGCTTTGATGTCTTAACCTGCAATTCCTCGAAATGTGACCTTATTTGGAAATAGGGTCGTAACAAAATAACCAAATTAAAAATAGGTCATTAAGATGGGCCATAATCCAATACGACTAGTGTTCTTATAAAAAGGGAAAATTTGGACACAGAGACAGACATGAACAGAGGGAAGATGATGTGAAGACACACAGGGAGAAGACAGCCCTGTGACCGGAATGATGCACTTAGAAGTCAAGGAACACCAAGGATTGCTGGCAAACACCAGAAGCTGTAAGAGGCAAAGAAGTATTCTCCCCCGCAGTCATCAGAAAGAGCATTGCCCGGCTTACAACCTGATTTTGGACTTTTAGTATGCAGATCTTTTTCAACTTTCAGGAAAATTTTTAAAGTTATGAAATTGTTATATTTTATGTTATACATGTCTTTTAATAAGCCTATTGCTCTTTTTTGTTGCTCTGACAATTGAAAGTCATGACAGTAACTGATCTCATTGAAGTTGCCTGAGTCAAGATATTATTTTAATTTCAAACAGCTATTCCTAGACATATACCTTAAAGATATTAATGGATGGATACAATCATATCAATCCAAAAGCTTACTTTCTGGTCCATTGGAAGAATATTTAATACTTAATTTTCTTCCTTCAAACTGCATAATGTGGCAATACAAACCCAATGAGTCCAATTTTGTGTTAAATTTTTTTCTCTTAAGAATTTGAAGGTAATGGGTTATAACATAAGGCAGTTTTAGCTAAATTGATAAAAAGATGATTTTATTGGTTTTTCATGTGTTTTCTAGTTATGCTTTTTATATCAACCTACATATTCCTTTTACTTTATGAGAGGCTCCAATATAGACATTTATTCATATAATTTAATTTTCCCAAATTTCTCCAACTCAAATACAATATACTATTTAAAATAAATTGTGGAGACTTGAGGAGGTATAAAATATTATTTTTTAATCAAACCTTGTTTAAACAAGTTGATAAAAATAGCTATTATCCAGTAAAGTCTAGCTGGGTTAGCAGCTGGAACAGATCATTTAGGAAAAAAGGACTTTTAGCCTCAGTTTATATAATTATAAAGAGCAGTTAATTTTTCATTTTGTGTACCTGAAATATGAAATGAATGCATTATTTCTTCAGGCAGGAAAGAAAGCACTTGAGAAAAATATTTTATACATAAGCCAAAATGTATTTTCATTTTGAATGATCATATTTGGTCACCTACACAAACCCAATTTACCAACTTGTCAATATTTCATTTTTCACTGTGAAGATTTGACTATTCAATTTATACTGCTAGATCTTCCATATATCAAGTGCTTTCCCTATGCCAGACATATTCAAAGTGCTTTACATACAATGCTGATTTAGTCTGCATTAAATCCATTCAAGATGCACTTAGACTTCCCATTTCACCCTTAGACTAAGGCTCAGAGATATGAAGCTGCTTGTCTGGGTTGCACCATAAGAAAGGGGGAGAGCTGAGATTCAAGTAGAGGTCTTCTGACTCCAAAGCACTTAACATTGTATCACATAAATCACATAAAATTTCAGAAAATTTCAAATGCCTCGAATTTATTTTATTTACAGTTGCTTTCAACTCACTTATTTAAAAGTTAATTCATAGAGAAAGTAAAAAGCATCTTTTTAGATACCATTGGAACATTCATATTGTATCACTCAAAATGTGTTTCTGACCTACTTTCTGAAACTGAAATCAAAAGATATTTTGATTTATTATTAATTCACATTAGGGTGATATTTTTCAGATATTCTTAATTTTTCTTTAATAACCAGTTATGAGTTTGCAATTATTATTTTATTATTGATTCAGTATTTGCTAAACATCTAAGATATTCATGCCCTAATGCATCAAAAACTGCTTTCTATACAATTTGAGTTTCTATGAAATTTACTATACCATTAGCCATGTATTTGCCTGTACATTACATGTCAGAAAGACCACTCTAAGTTCTTATTTTTTTTACCTATCACATCCATCTCTCATGGCGAGTGAACTGAAAGCTGAGTTGATGGTTCATAAAATCCTCTGAAGTAAATTCATTTCAGGTTGCTCTCCCATTTCATTTTTGCACATGACATGTTTTACAGGGGCCACTGAAGTCATGTTTTCATTTGGTGTGAATTAAAAACAGATAAAATATGAAATCCAGCAGTATAAAAATCTAAACAACTTGTTGATGTGCCATTTAAAGAAGCTATTTATAAATCTCATATTTCACTCAGAGCAATCATATGCCACGTTTTGAGATTTGCTTGTTTGTGGATGAAGGAAAGTCTGAAAAAATACTCTATTAACCTTTGTGTAAGAAGCAGTGTGATATATTAAAAAATATGGACTTCAGATTGGTAAGGGTTTCAACACCATCTTGATTAGTTAACCTCCCCAAATGCCAATCCCTTTAGCTGTAAAAACATAATACCTTGATTTTGCAAGGTTGTTGTGAGGCCTTAGTAAGATAACATAGGTAAAGTGCATAGCCAGTAACAAGTGTGGAGTGGAAACTCTCCGACATAGAGCTCTAGCAATCATGAATTTACAGAATCTAAAAATGCAAATCATAAAAATCCTTTAAATTTTTTCAAATAAATTTTACATGTATTATCATCACAATGGTACAATGATGAAAATAGCGCTTTCACATTTTCAAAAAGAAAAACGAGGAACAATGAGAAAGTTTACCTAAACTGAAAGCATGATTAATGAGATAATAGTTATTAAAATTTAGTCTTTTTAGAACATTTCAAAACCCAGAGAGAAACTCCATACTCATAATCAGTCACTCTTTACTTCTCTCCAATCCTTCCCCCATCTCTAAGCAAATGTTTTAAGATTTCTTTATTTGAGAGAGAGAGGGGAAAAGCACGTGGAGGGGCAGAGGGAGAGGGAGGAGAGAAGCAGACTCCCTGCTGAGCCGGAAGCCCAACAAGGGGCTTGATCCCACCACCCATGAGATCATGACCTGAGCAGAAATCAAGAGTCAAAAGTTTAACTGACTGAGACACCTAGGCACCCTTCTCGGCAAATGTTTATCTACTTTCTATCTCTAGAGCTGCCTTTACTAGCCATTTCACATAAATGCAGTCATACCTGTTTTTTGTGTGTGACTGGCTTTTTTCACTTAGCATAATGATTTCATGTATCAGGATTCCATTCCCTTTTTACTGACTAATAAAATTCCATTCTATGAGTATACCATAATTTATTTATCCATTCATCCATTGATGAAGATTTGGGTTGTTTCCACTTTTTGACAATTATTAACACTACTGTATAATAAAGATTATCATTACATTTTTTGATGTTTGTTTGCTGACAACTTTTAGGATTCACCTTTCCCTTTTCCCATTCTGCTCCACATTTGGGAAAGCTGATAAGAAAATACAGATGTTCCTTCCTTTGGCACCAATGGAAAGATTAAACCATGGACAGAAACCCTTATCCTAGCTCTACCCCTTAATCACCATGAAAACCATCAGCCAGTCGCTGATGGTTCCTGCTCTTTCAAGCTATTTTAGACCTCCTTGGGAGCTGCCCTTTTCTCCCCCAAAAGCTCATGTTAGTAGTAAACCCTTATATATCATTTCAGTGTTTGTGTGTGTGGCATCATCAGTCTCAAATTTGAACCTAATTTTGGTAGGGGGTCCATCTGCTTCAGCAGGCTGGTTACAAAACATACTGCTATAAACATTTGTGTGCAAGTTGTTTTTTTTTTTTTTTAAAAGGTTTATTTATTTATTTATTTATTTGAGAGAGAGGGAGAGAGAGAGAGAGAGAACATGAGCTGGGGGGGAGGGCAGAGGGAGAGGAAGAAGCAGACTCCCAGCTGAGCAGGGAGGCTGAAGTGGGGCTAGAGCCCAGAATCCTGGGATCATGATGTGAATCCAAGGCAGACACCTAACCAACTGAGCCACCCTGTGTGGAAGTTTTTATGCAGAGATAGGTTTTCAATTATCTGGAGTATATACCTGAGAGTAGAATTGTTGGATTATATAGCGACTCTATGTATGTTTTTAGGACCTGGTAAAATGCTTTCCAAAGTGGCTGCACTGTTTTTTGCATTCCCACCAGCAATGTATGAGTGTTCCAATTATTCTATATCCCTGACAACACATAGTCTTTTTCACAATAGCCATCCTAGTGTGTGTAGCATGGTATCCCATTGTGGTTTCGATTTGTATTTCCTTAATGCCTAATGTTGCTACTATCTTTTCATGGGTTTATTGGGAATTCGTATACCTTTTTTGAACAAATGTCTATTCTAATCCTTTGCCCATTTTTATACTGGGATGTCTTTATGTTGTGGAATTGTAAGACTTTTTTTATATATTCTGGATACAAATCCCTTATCAGATATTAATTTGCAAATATTTTTTCCCATCCTGCAGATTTTCTTTTCACTTTCTTGATGGTATATTTTGAAGCACTAAAATCCCACTCAACAATTTCTACATTCAGCTCATTGATTCTAATTATGTTATATGGCCATCTGATCTGCAAGAGGGGATGGGAAATATTTTCTACCAAGGCAAAATTGGCACTCCCAACAAAATCGTGGCTTTGTTAGTAAGATCAAGGGCAGAATGGATATTGGGGTGGTGATCAACAGACTGTGCCATTTGGGGTAAGGGATTAGCCAATAATCACAATCACAGTTCCTCAGGATGTATCTTTCCTCTCAGAAGTCTGTTCAGGTATCTCTCTGCCTGGTGCCAAGATTCCTTCACTGCCATTAACTTCCAGCTGACAAATGATCCTTTCTACTCAAGGAGATTCATACATGTTGTCTACCTTGGACTTGGCTGCCTCTGCCTTTCCTAACTCCTATATATATAAATTGCCCAACTGATCAATGTTTACCCATAGGTAGGGACATCTCTATCCCCCTATTTAGCAGGAAGACGTTATAGAAGATAAGACCTTCTACCCTTAATAAACTTAAAAGATTTAAGGGTCAAATTTTTTCAGAGGGGAAAATGATGAGAACAAAGGCAAGAGAAATGTAGATAAAATTAAATTTCCTTACAAGTTGCAGCCCATTGATAAATACCTGAGATATGCAGAGTGTGACATTCCTTAAGGCACTCAGTGGCCTTAATGTTGATATCTTTAGCTTGACAATAGCCAGAACTCCAGGATCCTGTCTTAAAAAAAAAAAAAAAGAAAATCCCTTTAGAGACTTCCTTTACCTCTACCCCTTTCCCAATTTAAAAGTACATAATCAATTGCTCTTCACAATCACAGTGACCCTCTTTCTGCCCGTGGGTGCTGTCCCCAGCCAGGAATAAAAGCACCCTTCAAAAAAAAAAAGTCTGATCAAATCTAGGGCAGCCGTTGTGTTTCATTACAAAATCCTGCCAACCTGTGTAATGCCTCCCTTTCACTCTCCAGCCGTAGGACAAAAAAGACTCATCAGAATCAGTGATTGACAAACTCTGCATTCTACCAAGCTTTCTTGAGCCCTGTGTCATTGTTATAAATTTCCCACTACCAAGGGAAGTCTTTGTGATATTTTATTTACTTCTTCTTAACAAATGGCAATAGTTATCAGAGTTGTCCTTATAGTAATCATCTTTAGATAGAGAACTAGAAATATATAAAGCATAAATAAGAAAAAAAGTACAAACACTGATATACCTCATTTTATTTATGTATTTATGCATGTATTTATTTATTTATTTTAAAATTTATTTATTTTGGAGAGAAAGCATGCAAATGAGACTGGGGAAGAGGCAGGGAGAGGGACAGATATCCTCAAGCAGACTCCCTACAGAGCGTGGAACCCACCACAGGGCTGGGGCTCCATCCCAGGACCCTGAGACCATGACCTGAGCTGAAATCAAGAGTTGTTTGCTCAACCAACTGAGCCACCCAGGCATCTCTAATACACTTCATTTTAGATCATGGATATTACTGCATGTCTTATTCAGTGGAACTATACTTTCCACTGAATATTATGGCATATTATAAATTTCCAAATTCATTGTTTAGTATTGACTGCTTAATGGAAAAGATAAAACTATGACCAAATTCAGAATGCTATTCATTTACTATATATTCATTCATTTGTTCAATATGTATATATATATTTACTATGTACAAGACCCTTATCCTCAATGAATTTGCAGTTTAGAAGTCAATCAGTGATCACCATGTTCATTGCTGCTTATAGATGAGACTGAGGGTCAAAGAGGATAAGCCCCCAGAACAGAGTATAGTCATTAAATATTGATCTTATTTTTTCCTTTTTTTTTTTTTTTGGCTTTTAGATTTAGCTCTGTTATAGTATCTATATTGTAGATGTTTGAAGTATCAATTTTTAAACACAAATTTAATTCAGAGTTATCTATATAGATCCAATTCAAAATACTGTTTAATGTGTTCCTGAATCTTTGGGTAAATCCAGAATTTTTACAACATGATTACTTTTAGATGTCTACATTCAAATTTTCACAGCTGAATACAAGGCCTATAGGGCATGCAGTCAGTATCAGTTGTATTGATGCTGTGGAAATGAAGCCAGTAACATGACTATGTGACAAAGTTATAATTAACTCTTTACATTTGGTTTAGGAAGACACAATGACTGGATATATCTTAGGAACTACATAATAGGTTAATATACAGATATTTTTTTTAAATTAGAGTAATCTAGAAAATTGAAAATTAAATATTTTATTCATGTTTTATATAAATGAATATTTGGCATAAATTACAAATGTTTTCCAAAATGCATTTGATAATTTATAAATCATTTATAATTTTCCTGATTTTATTATTCAAGGTAAACATAGCCCAAAATTTTAGCTTTTTCTGAAGTAAAATATTTTGATCTCCCCAAAAACTGCCACCACCTTCCTGGAATTCTTCAGGTCATCTCTGCACTCTCTCTCAATATGGAAAGAAAGGGAGAATAGGAGAAATAGGAGAAAGGGGGAATGTAAAGGAAGATCAGTGCTGTAATCTTGCATGATTATTTGATCTTGGAGACATTCCATACACTAAGAAACAACTATGCGACCTCTATGAGCACATTTCAGATTATTGAAACATGATTTATTTAACATCACCTTGGCTGCTGAAATAAAGGGGCAGAGATCATTGAGGTCATGTTTCCAGGCCCAATACAGAAATGTTTATATCATCAGATGGTACTTTCCAGGTTATAGCCATAGACAGTGCTGTTTCTTACTGTGAATTATCCCTTCCACTGGTTGTTCACTTATTCTTATTTACCGCTATATTTTTTATGCTACACAATACCCAGGCCTTCATCAATGTAGTGTCATTACTCTGTAAAGGGCATTTTCCATAGTCATGCAAAAATCAATACACTAAAATAGTTTAAATATTTTTAAGCCAGGTATAAGGGGTGGGGTAAAACATCACCCACAGAGACTGACCCTGGCGTTGAGGTTGTAAACATTGCTAATGCATCTCTCACATTTGTGTGTATCATTTTTAAAAGTGCTGGATTTGCTACAGATGGGCATGTTTCACTTTTGAATAAATATTTCTGCAGAATCTAATATTCCAGTTCATTTAGCATATTCTATACTAACCTTATCCATTAACATATTCAAGGAAACGTTCTCATTTCCAGACAGATTCATGGATTTATGCCATGGGCCCTACAGATATTTGAGACCATATCAACATTATACAACATCTAGCATACACAATGCATACAGAAAAACTACCAAATCCAAGCCAGACTTTAATTAACATAGTTAACATATTTATTATATTCAGGGATTACATTAGGGATCAGCCTATGAAAGATGTTGGAACTTAATCTATTTGAGAATGTAATGCAGGAATACATAAAAGGATTTTGGTACATCCTGTATAACATTTGATAATTTGGGGGGGAAAGTCTGATATATATATTTTTTAATTCTGAAATAACTTGTAAGACCAAGATGCAACATCAAAAGCATATTCTAAAAAAGGACGTGGAAAACGTCACATGATAACCCAGGTTTTTTTTAAATGGGCAAAGTACTTGTACACCATTATGTAACTCCAAATTATGCTTTTGAAAATTCTGCCTTCTTTGAATTGTGGTAAATTCACAGTGCCTTATCTTCAAATGCAGACAATAAAATGCACCCTGAGGAAAGTACCAAAATGTTTACTTTTAATGGAATTCTAGTCCTAGAAATGAAAATAAATGTGCTTTGTGTTAATACATAGCTTATCATATCTGCAATATATATAATGTGGAGAAGAGTTCTATATGGTATAGAATTGTAACCATTATTATACTTGTTTATAGTCACACTCAGTTTAAAGACACAGATATTCCATCATCTGGACTGTTATTTGTGTTTGACACATTCAGATTTCTCTGAAGTCTACTTTCAGTACCTATAGCATCTCAGTACTACTATGAAGGCATAAGTTTAAACTTTCAAGTAAATTAGAAAATCAAACACTATATATTTTAAAAAGTTATTCTTTTCACCATTTCCAACTTCTATTTTTAATCTTTCTTCCTTCTTTGACATAAAGTTTTTATTTACTCTGGAAAAGCAACCAAAAGACTTTAAGTTTTTACTATTAAGAATATATAAATGATCTATAAATCTTCAAATATATTTTGGTAACTAATTACAGTGTTCAAATCACACGTCTGTTAATAATCAGTCAGAGATGATGAAATCTACCAGGAACTATCTGGATGCAAATGTGGTAAATTATTTGATTATTTTATACAAAGGAGTGCCCAGTGTCAGTTGGCTTTGGAATTAATTCTCTTCGAATTCCCATTTGTTATGTATCAGCTAAATAATCTTGGGCAAATTATGTAACTTCTCAAGGATAAATGTCTCATCTGGAAAGTAGGAATAATATATACCTATTTCACAATATTGTTTGGAAGGATTATTTGAAAACACAAGTATAAAGAGTTAAGCAACTATCTGACCCAGAGTAAACAATGTGTTAGATTTTCTCCTCATCAACAGGCTTAGTGTGATATTTAAAAGTAAAATAATAAATTATGACTAGAAGACTACTAAGGTAACAAAGTGGACTACCAAGCATCTTATAAAATATCTTTCTGAGAGTATCTTCCCAAAATAGATAAAACTGTTTTTCCAATAGGCTATAAACCTTACATGTCAACAGACTCAGTTGCCTCTTTATTGACCTTCAATCTCCTGTTGCTTCCAAATATGATTTAATAGCTGGAAGCATCTTGCTTAAGGAATAAAAGAGCTTCTATTCCCAGAGGAATGCAGAGCTATTGATTCAAATTAAAATTCATGGTGTAAGCTTCAAAATCCTTTACTATTGCTCAATCTTCATTATGTTTATCTCCTTAGCTTATGGTTCAAGATAGTGGATCCTTTTATATTAATTACTTGTTCTTGGTTATCTCTTACCAGCATGACAAACTCAAGAAAGCATAGATTTAGAATGAAAATACTTAATTTTTAAGTCTTGGCTCCAGCATTATTCCTGAGCATCATGTTATACATTTGTAAAAAAAAAAAAATTAAAATAATAATAATAACAACTACCCTGCCTATGTCACAGGAGAAAGTCAACATTTAATCATGTGGTAGGGCAAGTAAAAGACATTAAAGATACAACGATGAGAAACACTTTAAGACAAAGCTCAGATTTTAATGAGGAATTCCAGACAATCATGCTAGAGTGATGAGTGTCATGATCAGGGAAACTCATGCATTAGTTTTATTATAAACCTAATATAGGATATCTCTTCTACTGAAACATCTTTCCCCGTACTCACTAAAATGTTCTGATTTAAAATTCTGTAAGATTCACTACTAAATGTCAAAACTTACCAATATATCTGTAAGTTTCCATTGACTCTTTTCAACTTCTCTATATATGTGTGTAGCATATAAACATGTTCACTTATTTATCCAAAACTACAGCTGATTTTGATTACATGGGTCTTTCACTTGTATTTATATATATTTATGTTTGCTTTTCTCTTTTTAATGACCATATTTTATTTTCTTTTGTGACTCCTCATTATTCTAATATGTTTCAAGTAATTTTAGTGTTTTAAAAAATAAATTCCTCTTAGAATTTAGTAAATAAAGCAAATATCTTAGGTAGATATTCAATTATTCTTCATAGTCTTTCCAAATTTTAAAAAATAGACTATTAATCCTGATTTCTTGAATACTCAATTCTCATTTGGGCTTATAGTGACAATCCCAGATCAAACTTAAGGGGGAAAACTTGTTTTGGGATATTCAGATTTTTTAAAAGTTTTATTTGTATATATTTCACTATTACATAAGCAATATGCATGTGTTATTGGAAAAACAGTAGAAAATAAAGAGAAGTTAAAAAGAATCACCTATAATCCTATCACACTGCTTATATTTTGAAGTATATGTATCATGATACTTTATGGACATGAATAAACCGTACTTTTAAAAGTGGAATATTATTCCTAGTTTTATAATTACTTTAATTCACTTATATGTGCTAAACATCGCTTCATAACAATAACCATGTATGTAATAATTATAATGACTTCAGAGTATTCCATTACATAAACCAAATTTTATTTATCAATCCCATTTTTTTTATTATTAGGTTATGTTAATCACCATACATCACATCATTAGTTTTTGATGTAGTGTTCCATGATTCATTGTTTGCGTATAACACCCAGTGTTCCATGCAGAACGTGCCCTCTTTAATACCCATCACCAGGCTAACCCATCCTCCCACCCCCTCCCCTCTAGAACCCTCAGTTTGCTCTTCAGAGTCAATAGTCTCTCATGGTTCCTCTCCCCCTCCGATTTCCCCCCCTTCATTTCTCCCCTCCTACTATCTTTTTTTTTTTTTTAACATATAATGTATTATTTGTTTCAGAGGTATCAATCCCATTTAATGGGACATTTAGATTGCTTTATTTTTACATAATCAGTCTCATGATAAATAAACCTGAATCTTTGTACAATCGTCCTATTTCTTCCCACAGGATAAATTTCTAACATTAGAATTTCCTATGTCAAAGGCTATGTATCTTTTTAGCTTTCATTATACTTTGACAAAATCCTCCAAGGGACTTTGGGTTGAAGGATGCCTCTTTCTATATTGTGAATTTGAATTTTAGAAAAGTTTTCTGTATATGGAATATCTTGTTTTACTCACATGTCTCTTATTACCACTAAGGTTCATATTTACACATATTTTACTTGGCCACTGTTTTTTCTTATTATATGAAATGCCATTTCTCATCCTTTGCTCATTTTTTCAATTCAGCAGCTTTCTTTGTATTGCATAATAAAGAGATTTTTATGTGTTAATGTTGATAACATTTTACCTATGTATATGTTACAAATGTTTTCTCAAAGTTTATCCCCCCTTAAGTTTATTTATTGTAGTTTTTGATATGTGGATGTTTTTAAATAATACATATCAATTTTGTTATGGTTTTTATCATTAAATTTTTCCTAATGCTAAGATGACAAATATATAGTGAGGAACTCCAAGTCTCCTTGAGCTTTAGATTCAAAGTTCGTGTACCTCCCCAGCTCCCAAAGCCTGAGAGCACATCCTTTATGCCCCCAAGGCTCTTCTGCTTCCCCATAACATTTAACGAGCTATACTACTAATGTCTGTTTACTTTTCTGTCTCCACCTAACCATAAACTCCTTGAGATTATGAACAGTCTCACTTATATCTTGGCATAAATTAGAACTTTGTTAAATTAGGTGTCTCAGATATTGTCATATAGGCAGTCATAACCTGTAATTGAATTTACTGGCATATTGTACTAACCCAGTGTTATTGGTACAAGTTTCAGTTATACAAGTTCTTAATGCCATGCTCTTCTTCAAAATAGATGTCATAATTATAATACTCATATTAGTTATGCAATTTTTTGGTTAATATTTGTTGCTTCTCTAGAGAAAAATCAAGTCTATTTTGTACATTATTGGATCACCATTATATTTAACTACAGTAGGTGTAGAAAAAATAATTGAGAATTACAAATGAACCAATAAATAATATAGTTTATAAACAAGGATCTCTAGACAAAATATATCTCTACTGCTCTGACTTTCTTGAAAATAATTTAAAATATTTTAGTATTTCTATCCATATTATGATAGGAAGAACTATATGATAGGAAAGACCATGAAGGAGATTTTTAGGTTGATTTCTGCTTTCATCATTATGTAATATTGAAATAACTCAAGGAGCATATAATATTTAAATTTTAAAATAACCATCAATGGCATACTATCAAACACTTTATAGCTAAAGCATTTTACTTCAAGTTGCCAATGAATTGTCTTATTTTATTTTTTTCATGAACTCATTGTATGTATAAACAGTAAAAGTACAAGGCTGGACAGGAGAATAATAAAAACAGATGGAAGACATTTTTCAGTTGGATGACCTTTTAGTTCACAGGCTTGAATAAGGCCAAGTCTAGTTATGCTAAATAACTAGTAGTACCTCTCAGCACCTGTTCAGTCTCCTAAATGCATTCAACCTTTGCTTCTGGGTTCTTGAGAATAACACAAGCTTGTTATGGGAAGCAGATGTGACTTGATGTTGATGTGGCTGTACAAGCTATTCTAGTGAATCCTCAAGGGCAAAAAATGTACAACCTTGAAGATGAACTATAAAGATGGCAAACATTTGTGTAAGGCCTTTTCTCACCATGGAAAAAAATATTTTAAAATTTACAATGAAGAAAGTCAATGCCATATTTACTTGTCAGTCTTTTAGCATGATAGGTGATAACAAAATCAAATTGGGTTTATTTGCAAACTTTAATAACATATACAAGATTAAAACTATGTTAAACTCATTTGTAGTAAACTAAAAACTTGCTTTATTTAACAGAAGAATACAGTAGGTCAGATGCTAAGGTTAACATCCCTGGACTCAAATCTTGGTTCTAGCTCTATATTGTAGCAGTTATTAGCTATATGAACTTGGACAAGTTCCTCAGCTTCTAGATTTTCTTGGTTACAAAATGGGGTTTATAATACTTTTAGCAATAATTTCAATTAATTTTTGAGATACTTCATGCTAATCATTACCACAGTGTACATTAAAACACTTAATAACTATTACCATTAAGATTATATTATAAATAAAAACCTAAATTTTATTGGCATAGACCCCCATGTATCCTTCAAGATCCAGATCATAAGTTACTAGTTTTATGAAATCTTTCTTACTCAGAGCAGATCTAATTGCTTATTCATTTGAGTTCCTATTTCCTTATGATTAGTTAATATAATAAGATTAATTTGTTGGGTTACTATTCAGATAAGTCACTTGGCTAGCGTGAGACTCTTTAAATGGGATTGTAGAAACAACAAGCATTCACAATTTCATTAATTATTGAACTTTTCTTTTATTGATTGAAGTGGCTGGACAAAACTGGTCAGGGTAATAAAGGAAATTTACAAAGTCTGTGTACAAAATGAAAAAGGAGAGAAAGGAGGTGAGAAACTGTGGGGAGAAGAACATATAAACCTGTAGAATTTTCTTAAGTTTCTGGTATGTATTGTGTAATGTGAGTTCTCTTTCCCAATAAATATTTAATAACATATCTATTTCTTATTAAAGCCTTATAAAGTTTTGTGGATTTGGAAGAGGGGTATAACAAAATACTCAGTGCATTCTGGATGATTCAAAGGGAGAAAGAAAACTGCCAATGAGAGTTCTGCCACCTGCCCATTTCTGCGGCTAGCCTGTGAGTTCCAGCATGTGGACCATATTGATAGCTAATGCCTGCCAGAGTCTAAATAGGTGCTGGGGATTATAAGAAAACTTCTTATATGCTTTTAACCTTTCCAAACTATGAAATACTGTCTTCCATTAACATTGTGAGCTAACCTTATAAATGCAGTCATATTACCCCCTTTAAAAGGGAGAGATTCTGATAGTAATGATGTACCTAAATCTGACGACACATAAAAATAGAAATACCCATGATCACATAAAGATAGAAGAATATATTAGTCTCTTTATTATTTTTTATAAAGTTTTCCAAAAATTTAGGGTTTTAACATGGCATTCCAAAAACTGATCTTAGAGCCAGGATACATCTAAATATTTATTAAAAAATTACTAATTATACAATGATTTTCTAACATTTCTTAATTAAGGAAATTATATATTTTCTTTGCCAGCTAAATATGATACCTATTTCAGCTGAAATAATGAAGCTAAAGCAAAATTTAAAGGCTCAGGAATGCCAAAAGTGGGAAAAAAGCATAACAGTATTAGAGCAAAGGAGAATTAGGAAAACAAATCTAAAAACATTGCAATAAATATATTACATATTTTGATATATTCCAGGTATGGTTTTCAAAATTAGGTCTAAAAATACCCACTGCTATCACTTTAGGACAAAAAAAAACTGATGCCTACGATTAAAAACATTAATACCTCTTGCACGCCTAATTACATGTTGGCAGATTTGTCAATATATACAACTTCAATAATGTAGGTAAACTTGCTAGATTGTGTTTCTTTTGCTTTATTTTCTATTTAAAGACCACAAGATTAGACATGGATAATTTTAGCTACAATAGGAAGAAAATTGAGAAATGACCAGTTATGTGATACTCCACTTGAGATGATCAAAACTACACAACTCTAAATGATGTCTCATATGTGGCTCAACCAATTTGATTGAAATCACTATGCACTAATGCGACCAACTGTATTATTAGGTCTACTGAGCTCAAGCTGATAAAAATCATTGTCTCTGAGGAGCAAAAAAAATTCGGGAGTCACTCATTTCTCAAACTCCACAAGACATTCTAGGAGGGGGGAGACAACTAGGAAGGAAGAGCATGAAAGTCATACATAGACTTTTAATGTTTCCATGGTCTCTGCTTGAACATTCTAAGAATGTCTATGTCTACATCCAACTGTGATGCTCTAATTTAAAGTTTTAAGGAGATTACATAACTAAATGAAACTTTTCACATCTTTTAAGCTATTAGCTGCAGGAGGTTTTCTTTTGCTTTCTTCCCTTTTTTTTTTTTTTTTTGGTCTTCACTTAGCTAGGCCCTTTTTTATTAGGATCCTATTAGCTGGCTTTGGAATGATGATAACATAGCTTGGCCAGTTCAATCACCACATTTTGTCTGTCATTTTCCTCTCATGCACTTAATGACTGCTTTGTACAAGATGAAAGACACTTAGTACAAATCCCCCTTGAAAATGAACACAAATAAGTTCACAGAGTCATAAATTAGTAACAGGCGATCTTTCATTTCTACCTGCTTGTATCCTTTTATCTGATTGCTCCATTAGTCCCTCTCCTCTGAAGTTTCAAATAAAGAAAATGTAATGCCATCTTTAAGTATAATTAGAATGGATAAATGAACAGAAAAGGGAAAAGCATTCTGAGTCATTAATTGTCCTAATAGGCTCAACCTGGGAAACATGAATGATAAAAATGCTAAACAAAAGAGATTGTACATTATGCTTAGAAGCAAAATAAGAATCAGTGAGATTAGCCTACAGGAGGAAAATACAGGATGCATATAGCTAAGCATTACTCAGCAAATGATGTCTGCTTCTTCATTATGGTATTGTTATCACTAGTATGATAACCATACTGGTAGAAGCTTTGTGTTTGGGTGGGTAAGTTCCAGAAACCCTTACTTACTAAAAGGGCTAATATTGAGGCAAAACTCTTTTCTAGATTGTGTTTATGTATTCAAACTATTTGATCATTTATTTTTTGTTTTGTTATGTAAAATCAAAGGAGATTTTGTTGTTTGCATGTGTTAAGAGATAAACTGAGGCATAATAAAAATTATAACAGTTTGAGCAAAAATCCATTCTATATGGTGAGCACCAAACCAGAAGTAGTTAGGAGTGCTCCATGGACAGGGGCTTGGAGGGAGACATTTACAGAGAAAAGACAGAAGCAAATCAAGGAAATTGATGGGCTATAAAGCTCAATTGGATGGTTTGTGATTGGCTGTCCTTAGGTTTCCAGTTCTGTAACCCTGAAGCATTTAAAGACTTAGACTTTGGTTTGTTCAGGTAGGCTAAAATAGCATTATTGGCCACCGCAGTATAATAGTCTTCTTGTTGAACTAATTTAACACCTGTGTTTGTGTATCTGTGATTAGGTAGATAAACTTTTAAAGTAGGCTTAGTTGCTAGGATTCTGGCAAATAATAGCAAGAGGTGACAAACCAGTTGTACACATGAACAATCATAATTCACAAATATCTCCTCTTATGAGAGAGATAGTATGGTGAGGCAGTAAGGACTCAGAAACTACACTCCTTGGGCCCAAATCTTAGCTCTAGCACTTACTTGCTCTGTGATCTTTTTTTTAAAATTTTTTATTGTTATGTTAATCACCATACATTACATCATTAGTTCTTGATGTGGTGTTCCATGATTCACTGTTTGTGCATAACACCCAGTGCTCTACGCAGAATGCGTCCACTTTAATACCCATCACCAGGCTAACCCATCCCCCCACCCTCCTCCCCTCTAGAACCCTCAGTTTGTTTTTCAGAGTCCATCATCTCTCATGGTTCGTCTCCCCCTCTGACTTACTCCCCTTTATTCTTCCCCTCCTGCTATCTTCTTCTTTTTCTTTTTCTTAACATATGTTGCATTATTTGTTTCAGAAATACAGATCTGTGATTCAAAAGTCTTGCACAATTCACAGTGCTCACCATAGCACATACCCTACCCACTGTCTATCACCCAGCCACCCCATCCCTCCCACCCCACCCCCACTCCAGCAACCCTCAGTTTGTTTCCTGAGATTAAGAATTCCTCATATCAGTCAGGTCATATGATACATGTCTTTCTCTGATTGACTTATTTCACTCAGCATAACACCCTCCAGTTCCATCCATGTCATTGCAAATGGCAAGATCTCATTCCTTTTTATGGCTGCATAATATTCCATTGTGTATATATACCACACCTTATTTATCCATTCATCTGTTGATGGATATCTTGGCTCTTTCCACAGTTTGGCTATGGTGGACATTGCTGCTATAAACATTGGGGTGCACGTACCCCTTCAGAACCCTACATTTGTATCTTTGTGGTAAATACCCAGTAGTGCAATTGCTGGATCGTATGGTAGCTCTATTTTCAACTGTTTGAGGAACCTCCATACTGTTTTCCAGAGGGGTTGCACCAGCTTGCATTCCCACCAACAGTGTAGGAGGGTTCCCCTTTCTCCGCATCCCCACCAACATCTGTCGTTCCCTGACTTGTTAATTTTAGCCATTCTGACTGGTGTGAGGTGGTATCTCATTGAGGTTTTGATTTGGATTTCCCTGATGCTGAGGGATATTGAGCACTTTTTCATGTGTCTGTTGACCATTTGGATGTCATCTTTGGAAAAATGTCTGTTCATGTTTTCTGCCCATTTCTTGATTGGATTATTTGTTCTTTGGGTGTTGAGTTTGATAAGTTCTGATTTTGGATACTAGTCCTTTATCTGATATGTCATTTGCAAATATTTTTTCCCATTCTGTCGGTTGTCTTTTGGTTTTGTGGACTGTTTCTTTTGCTGTGCAAAAGCTTTTTATCTTGATGAAATCCCAATAGTTCATTTTTGCCCTTGCTTCCCTTGCCTTTGGCGATGTTTCAAGGAAGAAATTGCTGCGGCTGAGGTCGAAGAGGTTGCTACCTGTGTTCTCCTTTAGGATTTTGATGGACTCCTGTCTCACGTTTAGGTCTTTCAACCATTTGGAGTCTATTTTTGTGTGTGGTGTAAGGAAATGGTCCAGTTTCATTCTTCTGCATGTGGCTGTCCAATTTTCCCAACACCCTTTGTTGAAGAGACTGTCTTTTTTCCATTGGACATTCTTTCCTGCTTTGTCAAAGATTAGTTGACCATAGAGTTGAGGGTCCATTTCTGGGCTCTCGATTCTGTTCCATTGATCGATGTGTCTGTTTTTGTTCCAGTAACATCTGTCTTGATGATGACAGCTTTGTAATAGAGCTGGAAGTCTGGAACTGTGATGCCGCCAGCTTTGCTTTTCTTTTTCAAGATTCCTCTGGCTATTCGGGGTCTCTTCTGGTTCCATACAAATTTTAGGATTATTTGTTCCATTTCTTTGAAAAAACTGGATGGTATTTTATGGGGATTGCATTGAATGTGTAGATTGCTCTAGGTAGCATTGACATCTTCACAATGTTTGTTCTTCCAATCCATGAGCATGGAACGTTTTTCCATTTCTTTGTGTCTTCCTCAATTTCTTTCATGAATGTTTTATAGTTTTCTGAGTACAGATCCTTTGACTCTTTGGTTAAATTTATTCCTAGGTATCTTATGGTTTTGGGTGCAATTGTAAATGGGATCGACTCCTTCATTTGTCTCTCTTCTGTCTTATTGTTGGTGTATAGGGATGCCACTGATTTCTTTGCATTGATTTTATATCCTGCTACTTTACTGAATTCCTGTATGAGTTCTAGCAGTTTTGGGGTGGAAAATCTTTTGGGTTTTCCACATACAGTATCATATCATCTGCAAAGAGTGAGAGTTTGACTTCCTCTTTGCCGATTTGGATGCCTTTGATGTCTTTTTGTTGTCTGATTGCTGTGGCTAGGACTTCTAATACTATGTTGAATAGCAGTGGTGAGAGTGGACATCCCTGCCGCATTCCTGACCTTAGGGGAAAGCTCTCAGCTTTTCCCCATTGAGAATGATATTCACTGTAGATTTTTCATAGATGGCTTTTATGATATTGAGGTATGTACCCTCTATCCCTATACTCTGAAGAGTTTTGATCAAGAAAGGATGCTGTACTTTGTCAAATGCTTTTTCTGCATCTATTGAGAGGATCATATGATTCTTGTTCTTTCTTTTGTTAATGTATTGTATAACGTTGATTGATTTGCAGATGTTGAACCAACCTTGCAAGAGGGATAAATCCCACTTGGTTTTGGTGAATAATCCTTTTAATGTACTGTTGGATTCTATTGGCTAGTATTTTGGTGAGAATTTTTGCATCCATGTTCATCAAGGATATTGGTCTGTAATTCTCCTTTTTGATGCGGTCTTTGTCTGGTTTTGGGATCAAGGTAATGGTGGCCTCATAAAATGAGTTTGGAAGTTTTCCTTCCATTTCCATTTTTTGGAACAGTTTCAGGAGAATAGGTATTAATTCTTCTTTAAATGTCTGATAGAATTCCCTGGGAAGCCATCTGGCCCTGGGCTTTTGTTTCTTGGGAGATTTTTGATGACTGCTTCCATTTCCTTAGTGGTTATAGGTCTGTTCACGTTTTCTATTTCTTCCGGGTTCAATTTTGGTAGTTGATACATCTCTAGGAATGCACCCATTTCTTCCAGGTTATCTAATTTGCTGGCATAGAGTTGTTCATAATATGTTCTTGTAATTGTTTTTATTTCTTTGGTGTTGGTTGTGATCTCTCCACTTTCATTCATGATTTTGTTGATTTGGGTCATTTCTCTTTTCTTTTTGATAAGTCTGGCCAGGGGTTTATCAATCTTGTTACTTCTTTCAAAGAACAGCTCCTAGTTTCATCGATCTGTTCGACTGTTCTTTTGGTTTCTATTTCATTGATTTCTGCTCTGATCTTTATTATTTCTCTTCTCCTGCTGGGTTTAGCCTTTATTTGCTGTTCTTTCTCCAGCTCCTTTAGGTGTAGGGTTAGGTTGTGTATTTGAGACCTTTCTTGTTTCTTGAGAAAGGCTTGTATTGCTATATACTTTCCTCTCAGGACTGCTTTTGCTGTATCCCAAAGATTTTGAACAGTTTTGTTTTCATTTTCATTGGTTTCCATGAATTTTTTTAATTCTTCTTTAATTTCCTGGTTGACCCATTCATTCTTTAGTAGGATGCTCTTTAGCCTCCATGTATTTGAGTTCTTTCCGACTTTCCTCTTGTGATTGAGTTCTAGTTTCATAGCATTGTCGTCTGAAAATATGCAGGGAATGATCCCAATCTTTTGGTACTGGTTGAGACCTGATTTGTGACGTAGGATGTGATCAATTCTGGCGAATGTTCCATGGGCACTAGAGAAGAATGTGTATTCCGTTGCTTTGGGATGGAATGTTCTGAATATGTCTGTGAAGTCCATTGGGTCCAGTGTGTCATTTAAATCTTTATTTCCTTGTTGATCTTTTGCTTAGATGATCTGTCCATTTCAGTCAGGGAGGGTGTTAAAGTCCCCCTGTATTGTATTGTATTGTTGTTAATGTGTTTGTATTGTTGTCAATGTGTTTCTTCGCTTTTGTTATTAATTGCCTTATAAAATTGGCTGCTCCCAAGTTAGGGGCATAGATATTTATAATTATTAGATCTTCTTGTTGGATAGACCCTTTAAGTAGGATATAGCGTCCTTCCTCATCTCTTATTACAGTCTTTGTTTTAAAATCTAATTTGTCTGATATAAGGATTGCCACCCCAGCTTTCTTTTGGTGTCCATTAGCATGGTAAATGGTTTTCCACCCCCTCACATTCAATCTGGGGATGTCTTTGGGTCTAAAATGAGTCTCTTGCAGACACATATTGATGGGTCTTGTTTTTTAATCCAATCTGATAGCCTGTGTCTTTTGATTGGGGCATTTAGCCCATTTACATTCAGGGTAACTATTGAAAGGTATGAATTTAGTGCCATTGTATTGCCTGTAAGGTGACTGTTACTGTATATTGTCTGTGTTCCTTTCTGATCTATGCTGCTTTTAGGCTCTCTCTTTGCTTAGAGGACCTCTTTCAATATTTCTTGGAGGCCTGGTTTCGTGTTTGCATATTCCTTTAGTTTTTGTTTTTCCTGGAAGCTTTTTATCTCTCCTTCAATTTTCAATGATACTATATCAAGGATATAGTATTCTTGGCTGCATATTTTTCTCGTTTAGTGTTCTGAAGATCTCATGCCAGTCCTTTCTGGACTGCCAGGTCTCTGTGGATAGGTCTGTTGCCAATCTAATGTTTCTACCATTGTAGGTTACATATCTCTTCTCCCGAGCTGCTTTCAGGATTTTCTCTTTGTCTCTGAGACTCGTAAGTTTTACTATTAGATTTCGGGGTATTGACCTATTTTTATTGATTTTGAGAGGGGTTCTCTGTGCCTCCTGGATTTTGATGCCTGTTTCCTTCCCCACATTAGGGAAGTTCTCTGCTATTATTTGCTCCAATATACCTTCTGCCCCTCTCTCTCTTTCTTCTTCTTCTGGGATCCCAATTATTCTAATGTTGTTTCGTCTTATCGTATCGCTTATCTCTCGAATTCTGCCCTCGTGATCCTGTAGTTGTTTCTCTCTCTTTTTCTCAGCCTCTTTATTTTCCATCATTTGGTCTTCTATATCGCTGATTCTCTCTTCTGCCTCATTTATCCTAGCAGTTAGTGCCCCCATTTTTGATTGCACCTCATCAATAGCCTTTTTGATTTCGAGTTGGTTAGATTTTAGTTCTTTTATTTCTCCAGAAAGGGTTTCTGTAATAACTTCCATGCTTTTTTCAAGCTCAGCTAGTATCTTTAAAGTCATGATTCTGAACTCTAGGTCCGACATCATACTAATGTCCGTATTGAGTAGGTCCCTGGCTGACGGTACTACCTCTTGTTCTTTTTGCTGAGGTGATTTTTTTCATCTTGTTATTTTGTCCAGAGGAGAATAGATGAATGAGAGAACAAAATGCTAACAGGTTAACCACGTCCCCAGCAAATATACTGTATACAAATCAGAAAAGACCTGAAACCAGGGGAAAAGAAAGGGAAAGAAAGAAAAAAGAGAAAAAAAAACACAAAAAGAAAAAGATAAAAACAAAAAACAGAACAATACAAAAAAAAAACAGTATGATCAAATATGATCAGGCTAGTTCATAGATCAGTGCCACACACTAGATTTTGGGCATATTTTGGTCTGTTAGAAAAAGTGCCTCCTAAAATTTTAAAGGAAGAAAGACATATATGTACAAAATAAGGGTTGATACAATGAAGGGATGGAAGATGACTGTAAAGATGAAAATTATAAAAGATTTTATAAAAGGAATTGATAAGAAGTTGTTTGAAAAAAGAAAGAAGATTTTAAAAAAAAAAGAAAAAAAGGGAGAGAATGTGATCAGGCAGGAGACTAGAACAAAGCCATACACTAGTGATTTAGGGTGTATTTTGATCTGCTAGAAGAAACTGTATCTTAAAATTTTAAAGAGAGAACTTATATATATGCCAAAAATAAGGGTAACTTCTATGAAGGGTAAAATATGACTCTAAAAATGAAAAATAAAAAATGTTTTTTTAAAAAAGGGATTGATAAGATGTTGTTTGAAAAAGTGAAAAAGAAAAATTAAAAAAAAAAACAGTTAAAAAAATTAACTTTGGAAAACTAATGAATCATGGTAAAAAAAAGCCATGAATTCTATGTGCAGTATTCCCCTAGCGCTGGAGACCTCCTGTTCTCCTTGATTGGTAAACTTGGTCTTGGCTTGCTGGCTGTTCGTGCTGATCTTCTGGGGGAGGGGCCTGTTGCCGTGGTTCCCAAATGTCTTTGCCGGAGGCGGGATTGCCCCGCCCTTGTTGGTCTGGGCTAAGCAAGCTGCTCGGGTTTGCTCTCAGGAGTTTTGTTCCCTGCAATCTCTTGGTACAGCTTTGGAGGACCAGTGTGAAAATGGTGGCCCCCCAATCTCCACCTGGAGGAGCTGAGAACTCGGGGCCCCGCTCCTCAGTGCACCCCCAGAGAAAAGCAGTCACTCCCGTCTCCCTGGTCTCCGGCCGCACTCCGTGCTCACCCGGCCTGTGACCAAGCGTTTCTATCTCTGGCACCCGACCCCGTGTGGAGTCTCCAAACCCAACAGATCCCTGCGGTGCACTCCCACACCACTCCTCCTGGGGGAGGGAGGGGAGTCTCCCAGGATCTGCCACTTGTTGGGTCCCTGCTGGAGGAGCAGTGGCCCGACTGGGCTGCAGATCACAGTTTATGGAAACCCCGAGCTGAGAGCCGGTGCCTCGGCTCTGTCTCTGCAGCCGGCTTGGGGGAGTCTACATGCTCTTAAAAGACTCCCTCCAGGCACCTCAACATAACATCCATTATGACCCAGGAGGGACAGCAATTCTCCCACAAGCCATAGAGAATATGCAGAGGTGCCAGTGGTGACACAGAAGCCTACCACAGAGGTGCCAGTGGTGACACAGAAGCCTTAGGAAGAAGAGCAGCAAATGGCAAACATGCAACATCTAAAGGCCAACATCTGAAGGTCTTTAAGTATTAAAGACCTAATGCTGGCCAAATTAGCCATTATAGGCCATTACATTCCAAAAGACAGTTACAGCATAGCCCAGCAGAGCAAGTTCAGAGAGAGAGCTGACTGAACCTGCCCTCCGAGATGGACTAGGGCCAGAGTACATAGATAGGAGGCCCTCTCTCTTGTTACCATGAAGTCAGATCATTCTTCCACTTCAACACACCAAGGTATAACAGAGGGAGGAACAGAGAGAGGAGAGGAATATCTGAAAGTCTGATTGTTTCACCAAAAAATACTGAATAACCACACTAAGGGTGCTTAAAGCTCAAAGAGACTAACATACTTTAAAATTTCAGTTGAAAATATATTTGTATATTTCTACACCCCCATACAATGCCCTCAATCCAGCTGAGTGGGGGCTTCTATTAATAATTAAATCAGATACAGAGCGCCTGGGTGGCTCGGTCGTTAAGCGTCTGCCTTCGGCTCAGGTCGTGATCCCAGGGTTCTGGGATCAAGTCCCACATCGGGCTCCCTGCTCAGTGGGAAGCCTGCTTCTCCCTCTCCCACTCCCCCTGCTTGTGTTCCTGCTCTCACTGTCTCTCTCTGTCAAATAAATAAAAATCTTTAAAAAAATTAAATCAGATATAGAAAATAGAAAAACACATTTTCTTTCTTGAGATTAGTGTTCATAAAAATATGATCCCATTATACTTCCTTTCCATGAAAAGCAATTGTACTAAAATATATGAAAGTTGGTCTTATCCACACTATCAAAAGGCCAAATGTGTTCTCACTTAGGAGTCTAAACAAATAAATGATTTTTCTTAATACAAAGAAATAAAAGAAATAAGACCAAAAAAGGTGGCATGTCTTTCAATGAATGAATAATTAAAGTTGTTCGGGTTATGAGTTTGTTTGGAGGGAGTTTTGGGAGGGAGTGGTTTGTCTTAGACTCAGTCATAGCTTTTGGTTGTCATGTATATGAAGTGTCTAAGAGACAAGAAAGCACTTCTCAGTGAAGCAAAGAGGACACATGGTAGCCCAGAAGAGATTAGTATGGTTTCCTAGGGTTAGAATTTGCATGCAATTTGTAAGCAGTGGGAACCCAACAGCCAAGAGTGAACATTTGGTTCACACCACTTAACATCTTAGTTTTCCCCAAAAAAGTCTATAGAACACACGCACACAAAATCTCTTTTAACTTTCTTTACTAGATATTGCTTAACAAATCTTTTCCCAGAAAAAAAATGGATATCACATTTCCCATTTTGAATTAATTATAACCTCTGACACATCTACAATCTAAAGCCAAGTATATGATAATCCATGAGGAAGGGGGAAGCAACTCTTAAGTATCCCAACATGACTATAATATAAAAATTTTAGCCAGATTACCCTAAATAACCATAAAATACCTCTAAACTTTAAGAAAAGTAAATAAAAACTAAGTAAAGTTTTGTGTTAGTAATTGTTTCTTTTACTAAACACACAAAATATGTTCTGTTTCCTAAATTGTCATATAGAATATATATAATTTGGGGTCTAAATATTTTTAATTAGAACTCAAAATTATACCATGAAATGGATACAGATTTAATCAAATAGTATTGATGTAATTTTAATGGGGACAAAAATTTAATACACTCACAATTCACAATTTCAAAGGCAAGACATTAGCATTCATTGAATGTATGAGCTAAGAGAATATAAATTTTTCAGTGTTTAAGATATGAGAGTGTTGGGGTTAATGTAAAGCATGAAACCATCCATAATACCTGGCTTGTTAAAATGTAACACAGAGGCCGCTGGGGGCAAGGGAAGATTTTGGAGAAGGGCGTAGACCTTTGGAATGCCTCGTCCTGCGAGACCACTCTGCTGTAGGAATGCAGCAGGGGTGGGAGGGTGGGGTTGCCTTCCCCAAGCTTCCTAGCCCAAACAGCCCCTCTGTGATCTAAGAGATGTAAGCATTGTTCCTTAGGCTATAAGCAGAACTCATAGAACACCCAGATTAGCATATCGTATCTTTCCCGTAAACAGATCCTCCTAGTTCCAGTAAGACCCCCTGTTACACATCACGTGCTTGAGAAACAGTGATAAGGATTTGTGATTATCCTGAAGGACCAATAAAAGCGGGAGCAAAGAAGAGTAAAGGGACTTCGTCTCTGAGCACTGATCCCCTTGCCTTCTCTCTTTCACAGCAAAGTTTGGAGTAATCTTTTATCTGTCCGTACAGGGATTGCTAGCCATGAGAAAAACATAGTGACAGATAGATATGAAAATCTGGTCTTTAGAGCTGAGTTTTAGAGACAGTTCACCAGGCTTTACTGGAATACAGATTTTAGGTATTTTCATGGTTTTCAGTTTCAGGATTCCCCAAAGAACTAGAGCAAATTTAATAGGCTAGTGAGAAGTTTAAGAACA
The DNA here is from genome assembly GCF_037043125.1 of Eumetopias jubatus. Classification (NCBI taxonomy): domain Eukaryota; kingdom Metazoa; phylum Chordata; class Mammalia; order Carnivora; family Otariidae; genus Eumetopias; species Eumetopias jubatus. The sequence goes on from NW_028274813.1 coordinate 51,986,481, forward strand.
GGTGTTCTTAGTATCTATGGTAGCCATGTCTCCATCAGAAGCTGGGCAATATCCTGGATGTTTTGATTGCTCATTTGTTAAAAGCTTGTCTTGATCAATATGCTCACTGTTCTATCTCTTTCCAAGGCATGCAATAAGGTGTGATAGAATAAAATTAAAGAGATGATAAATGACATGTTGTAATTCATACCCATGTTTCACCTCTTCCTTGAGTATCTATATAGGAATTTTAATGAATACCATTAAAAAAAGGATAAGGGCCAAATGTATAATTAACAACATGAATCTTCAGCTAGTAAGAGATTGTTGTGGATGCAGTATAGCAGGAATTGATACTATATTTGACTTTGCCATAAGCATAAGTCTATTTTAAAATCTCCTATTCTTTGTCATTTTTGTAACTTTGGTCTTAGTCACTCTTAACTCATTGGATTACTTTATTGGCCTTGAGCTCATGACTTATAAAGGAACCTACCTCTGCTGTTCATGGATGCTACTGTGGTTAGAAAGGTCAATGTATTCTGCATCTAAAAACTAGGCAGAAGGAACAGAGAAATAACTACTTTTAGAGAACCTTCTTAGGGGTAAAACTCTAAGAATACTGATTCTTCTCACGTATTCTATTCTTTTGTATGGAATCCATTCCTTCAGTGTCTATTTGACTGTGTTTCATTTCTGTCCAGGAAAGAATTGTTCAATATCTCCTCTTATTTCGAATTTCACTTATTTGAGTCTTAGCTCTTTTTTTTCTTAGTCTAGCTAACGGGTCATTAATTTTTATCTTCTCAAAGAACGAGCTTTTAATTTCATTGATCTTTTCTATTTTTCTGGTCTCTATTCTGTTTATTTTGGCTCTAATTTTTATTATTTCCTTCCTCTTGCTAACTTTGGGTATAATTTGTTCCTCTTTTTCCAGTTCCTTGAAGTGTAGTTATTTGGGAACTTTCTAATGTCTAAATACATGCATTTATTGCTATAAACCTTCCTTTCAGAACTATTTTTCCTGCATACCACAAATTTAATATATTGTATTTTCATTTTCACTGTTTCAAGATAATTTTTTATTTTCCTTTTGATTCCTTCTTTGACCCATTCATTGTTTAGCAGTGTGTTGTTTAGTTTCCACATATTCAAACATCTCCTCACTTTTCTTTTGATTTCTAATTTCATGCCATTGTGATCAGGGAAGATAGTTGGTATGGTTTCAATCTTCTTAAATGTACTAAGATTCATTTTGCAGCCTACCATATAATCTAATCTGGAAAATGTTCCATGCACACTTGAAAAGAATATGTATTCTACTGCTTTGAGTAGAATATTCTATGTATGTCTATTAAGTCCATTTGTTCTAAAGTATGGTTCAATTCCAACATTTACTCATTTATTTTCTGTCTGGATAGTCTATCTATGCTGATAGTGGGGTACTGAAGTCCCCTACTATTATTGTATTGTTGTCTATTTCTCTTTCAAGATCTATTAGTATTTGTTTAATATATTTTGGTATTCAGATGTTGGGAGTATATATATTTATGACTGTTATACCTTCTTGATATATTGACACCCTTATTATTATATAATAGCCTTCTTTGTCTCTTGTTACTATTTTTGGCTTGAAGTACAGTTTGTCTAGTAGAAGTATGGCTATATCCACTTTCTTTGGGTTATCATTGCTTAACTATCACCTTCCACCCCTTCACTTTGAGACTGTGTTTGTTTTTGGAACTGAGGTGAGTCTCCTAAAGGCAGCATATGTTGGGTCTTATTTTTTAATCCATCTAGCCACTCTGCCTTTTCATTGTTAAGCCATTGATATATGAGAATTTACCACTGCAATGTAATCTTTTGTTTTCTGGATGTTTTATATTTCCATTGTTTATTTTTCCTTGTGTTTCTGTTTACCTTTTAAGGTACCTTTTAAGTTGATGGTTTTCTATGATAATTTGCTGAGTTTCCCCCCTTTTTGTTCCATGTCTTTGCTCTAGATTTTTGTTTTGTGGTTACCAGTAAGTTTGTATAAAATGTCTCACAGATAAAATAGTCCTTTTTCTGCTGATAGTACTTATTCTTATTTGCCTATACAGGTTCTGTCATTTTTTACTCTCCTTATATCATAAACTATTCCTTTTTATTCTGTGCATTTACCAAATTGTAGTAGCTGTGTATATACCCAAAGGAAATGAAATTATTTTTGATTTTTTTCCTTTAACTTTTATGCTATAAAATTTAACAACCTATTCTAAAATAGAGTTACAATTTTCTGATTCTGTCTATTTAAAACCTTACTCAAAGTTTTCATACTTTTGTCTTTTTGTTTCAGGTAGAAGAGCTTCTTTCAATAGTTTTTGTAAAATAGGTCTGATGGTGTGAACTCTCACCTTCTGTTTGTCTGAGAAAGCTTTTATTTCTCCTTTATATCTGAAGGATAACTTTACTGGATGAGTATTCTGGGCTGGAAATTTTTATCTTTCAATACTTTGAATATGCCACTCTCTCCTGGCCTGAGAAATCCGCTGATTGTCTAATGGGGATTCCTTTGTAGGTTACTTTTTTCCCCCTGGGCTGCCTTTAAGATTCTTTTTTTATCATAAACTTTTGACAGCTTCATTATAATGTTTCTTGGAGAGAGTCTTTTGCATTTAGATAGTAAGGTGATCTATTAGCTTCTGGTAACCATGAGTCTTGTGTTGGCTCTCTTAATGCACTCTGACACTCTCATAGGGTTTGTTCACTTTTTCAAAATCTTAGTTCTTTTTTCTCTTCTACCTGAATCATTTCTAGATTCCTGTCTTTCTTTTTTCTGTTCTTTCTTCCATCTGATCTGCTGTATTACCAACTGATATTACAGAAATACAAGAATCTTAAGAGACTACTATGAATAAATTATTTAACCTAGAAGAAATAGATACATTCCTAGAAACACAATGTACCAAACTGAATCAGGAAGAAATAGAAAATCTGAACAGACCAATTATGATTCAATATATTCAGTCAGTAATCAAGAAACTCCCAACATAGAAAACTCTAGGACCAGACAGCTTCACTGGTGAATTCTACTGAACATTTTAAGAAGAATTAATACCAGTTCTCCCCAAGCTCTCCAGAAATAGAGGGAACATTTTCAAACTCATTCTATGAAGCCGGCATTACCTTGATACCAAAACCAGATAAGGATACCACAAGAAAACTATAGAGCCATATCCCTGAAGAATATAAATGCAAAAAATCTCAACTAAATTTGAGAACACATTAAAAGGATTATCATCATGACTAGGTGAGATTTATCCCTGGGATGCAAAGATGGTTCAACATATGCAAATCAATAACAGAAATTCATGACATCAAAAAATGAAAGCTGAAAATTACATGATTATTTCAATTGATTCAGAAAAAGCATTTGACAAAATATAACATCCTTTCATGATAAAAACCCTAAATAAATTGGGCATAGAAGGAACATAACTCAACATAATAATGACCATATACAGTAAACTCACTGTTAACATTACAACCCATGGAGAAAAATTGAAATAGTTTCCTCTGAGATTGGGTACAAGACAAGGTTGCCCACTTTCACCACTCCTATTCAGTATAGTACTGGAAATCCTAACTAGAGAAATTAGGCAAAATAAAGAAATAAAAGTCATCCAAATTAGAAAGGAAGAAGTAAATTGTCACTATTTGCTGGAGATATGATTTTATGTAGGGTAAATCCCAAAGAGTCAGTCAAAAAGCTATCGGAATTGATCAATGACTTCAGGAAAATGGCAGGTTACAAAATCAAATTACAAAAATCAATGGCATTCCCACGTTAATGGTGACGCACAGGGGAAAAAAAAGGAAACTATCCTATTCACAATAGCATCAAAAACAATAAAATATTTTGGAATAAGTAAACGGATCTATACAATGAAAATTACAAGACTTTGCTGAAAGAAATGAAAGAATACACAAACAAATGGAGAAACAACCTGTGTTCAGGATGGATCAGAAGAATTATAGTTGAAAAGTCCATACTACCCAAAGCTATCAGATTCAGTACAATCCCCATCAAAATACCAAAGGCATTCTTCACAGAAATAGAAGAAACAATCCTAAAATTTGTATGGAACCATACAGACTCTGAAAAGTCAAAGCAATTCTGAGACCAAAAGAAGAAAGCTAGAGGTATCACACTTCCTGATTTCATGCCATACTACAAAGCCATAGTAATAAAAACAGTGTGTTACTGGCACAAAAATAGACACATAAGCCAATAGAACAGAACAGGGGGCCCAGAATTAAATCTCAGAATTTACAGTCAACTAATATTTGACAGAGGAGCCAAGAATATCCAATGGGGAAAGGATAGTCTTTTCAACAAATGGGACTGGGGAAACTGGAGAAACACATGCAGAATAATGAAATTGTACCCATAGCTCACACCCCTCACACAAATTAATGCAAAAATGAATCAAAAATTTAAACATAGACCTGATACCATAAAACTCCTAGAAGAAAACATAGTGAAGAAACTCATCCATATTTGTCTTGGCAACAATTTTTTGGACATGATGTCAAAAGTACCAATAATAAGAGCAAAAATCAACAAGTGGGACTACATAAAACTCAAAAACTTCTGCACAGCAAAAGAAATAATTAACAAAATGAAAAGGCAGCTTATAAAATGGGAGAAAAATTTTGCAAGCCATATATCAGATAAGGGGTTAATATCCAAAATATATAAAGAACTTAATAACAAAAAAGAAACTGTCTGATTTAAAAATGGGCAGAAGATGGGGTGCCTGGGTGGCTCAGTTGGTTAAACAACTGCCTTCAGCTCAGGTCATGATCCTGGAGTCCTGGGATCGAGTCCCACATCGGGCTCCCTGCTCAGCGGGGAGTCTGCTTCTCCCTCTGACCCTCTTCCCTCTCCTGCTTTCTCTCATTCTCTCTCTCTCAAATAAATAAATAAAATCTTAAAAAAAATAAATAAAAATAAAAATGGGCAGAAGAATGGACATTTTTTCCAGGTAGGATATCAAGATGGCTAACAGGCACATGAAAAGATTCCCATCACTAATCACTGGAGAAATACAACACAAACCACAATGAGATATAACCTTACACTTGTCAGAATGTTTTATCATCAAGAACACAAGAAACAGCAGGTGCTGGCAAAGATGTGGTGAGAGAGAACCCTTATACACTGTTGATGGGCATGTAAATCAGTCCAACCACTATGGAAAACATGTGGAGGTACCTCAAAAAATTAAAAATAGATCTGCCATGTGATCCAGCAATTCCTATTCCACTTCTGTGTACATATATATCCAAAGGAAATGAAAACAGATTTCAATGAGATATATATACACACTCATGTTTATTGTAGCATTATTCATAATAGCCAAGATATGGAAACAACCCAAATGTCAATCAAAAGATGAATGAATTAAAAAGATGTGGTATATCAGGCACCTGGGTGACTCAGTTGGTTAAGCGACTGCCTTCGGCTCAGGTCATGATCCTGAAGTTCCAGGATGGAGTCCAGCATCGAGCTCCCTGCTCAGCAGGGAGTTTGCTTCTCCCTCTGACCCTCCCCTCTCTCATGTGCTCTGTCTCTCTCACTCTCTCCCTCTCAAATAAAATCTTAAAAATAAAATAAAATAAAATAAATAAATAAAATCTTTAAAAAAAAAAGATGTGGTATAAATTCATCGTGGAATATTATTCCATCATGAGGAAGATACCCAGCCATTTGTGACAACATGGATGGACCTTGAGGGCATTATGCTTAAGGGAAATAAGTCAGAGAAAGACAAATACCATATGATTCCACTTTTATGTGGTATCTAAAAAAACATCAAACCCATAAAAAAAGAAAAAACAAGCACTAAAATAGTAGATACTGGGGGTTTGGGGGGATGGAGAGATAGAGTGATTGTGTTTAAGGGTGCAAACTTTTGTAATGAGTAGTAAGTAAGCCATACAGATCTAATGCACAGTTTAATGAATACAGTCAGTAATACTATACTATAATGATGTAATATGATAAATATTGCTTCAATGGCAATCATATTACAACATATAAATGTATCAAAGTAACTGGATTTATACCTTAAATTTACAAATTTTAACATGTCAAACATCAAATAATTAATAAAAAGAATTATTCAAGTCTTTCTCTTAGTGTTATAGTAGAAGCTTCTTAAAGGTTTTATGTGTGACACAGCAAGTAAGCCAGGTAGCCAGGAATCTAGCATTAATGCAATCTGACTCCCTATTTTATTTAATGTGGAATAAAGAGCTTCAGAGTTTATAGTGACAAGATTTTAAAAGAAACTAAGTTATAAAGCTGTACTAAGTTGTGTCTATTCACAACAAATGACAGCATTGGTATATGGCAGAGACTTGTAGCACATAGATCATTAGAATATAATTGTCTTAGTCATACTTGGAGAAAAATATACCTCTATCGTTGTGTTTTATAATTTTTTTAAATTTTACATGTCTATATGTCTATATTCCAACAAATAATATTAACAGATTTTTAACATGTATCTTAGAAGAAAAATATACTAAGATATTTTATAGTTTCTTAAACTAAAGAAACAATGAACAGTTTTTAATTAAGGGTATTAGATTTGAAATTTCCCTCTGGAACATCTATGCTAAAAGAAAAGAAAAGGTAGCTTAATTAACTCTCACCTAGACGAAGTATAAATTGGCATAATCACTTTGGAAAATTCTTTGATAGACACTATTAAAGATGAACATATGCAAACTCTATGACCCAGAAAATTCTGCTTTTAGGTATATATCCAACAGAAAAGTGAACATATATTTACCAAAAGACATGAACACAAATGTTTAGGGCATCAGTATTTGTAATAATCCCAAACGTGAAACAATCCAAATTTTCATCTATAATAGAAAATGTAAAACAGTTGATGTTTCCGTACAATAAAATCCTATATAACAATGACTGAACTAAAATTAAATGCAACAGGAATAAACCTCACAGACACAACCTTGAATGAAAGCATCCTGACTCCTCTTCCCCCCACCCAAAAAAAGTGAATGACTCCAATACACAAAGTTCAAAGACAGGTCAAACTAATCCATGATATTAGAAATCAAGAAGAGGTTCTCCTTCGTCCAGGGTAGGAAAGGAATTGGTGAAAGGAATAACTAAAAAGAGAGAGGAAGGGGCTTCCTGTTAATATTCTCTTTCTTCTTTATCTGGATACTGGTTATATGAGTTCACTTTTGTAAAAATACCTTGAGATGTACACTTACATGTATTTGGGGAGGCAGATGTTATATCTCAATAAGATTTGCATTAAATAAAGACTTCATCTACATATATAGTCAGAGTTCCTACAGATCATGGAATAAATGTCACTTTTAAAGTATTTGGCCTGATATCAGAATAAATTTATGAAATTTCAGTTGGCTGAGGAAAACTTTGGCATTATCAAATTTGATATTTACTCTCCTCTAACAACACATTCACCTCAGCACATCTCCGAAATGTCTATGGTAATATGCAAAAGCACACACACTTACACTTTGAAAGCATAGTCAACTATAATCCAGCAGACACACATTTCTATTATTTTCAATTTGTTCAGTTCTTTTTGCTCCTTACCAAGCAAACTTGCCATACGGCTTATACTAATTTAAATTAACTAAAAGATATTAGACTGTTAATAAATATCTGTGTTTGAAGAAAAAAATAAATTACAATAATATACCTTACCTTCTACTATTAGAAATGTGTTATAGCTAACAGAAAAGATAATATCTCTAGCATTTAATATTTCCTTTACTTATACCACTTCATAGGTGATAAACAAGTATGATTCCTAAGTCTGTGTTGGACTTCATTTGTATTCAGTATGTTAGTTAATTTAACACACTCATTCAATACACACTTATGGACAGGTTACCATGTAGCAAGCACTGAAGTAGGTTCTAATAATACAAAATAAAATTAGAAATAATGATGTTTCCCAATGAACAAGTAGATCAACAACTGTAGCGAAGTGTAAGACATAATGGAAGAAATATACAAAGCACTTTGGTGTACTGATAAGACCACAAAGGAAAATACAGACCCCTCCACCCCCACTGTTTAAGATCTACACAGGACAGATTACCTTCAGGCAAAGTTTTTAGCAAATTTGTGTGTGGAGGGGAGAAGAATGGGAATAACTAATCAACTAAGGGATAGGGAAGATTTCAGCTGCTAAGCATAGCATATGACTAGGCCCAAATCTCACATCTTTCTGATCGCCCAGAATAATTGGCGGGGGGCGGGGGAAGGTTAAGTTTAAGAATGCTTAAGTATGATTCCCAACTTTTATACAAGCCTGACCCTAAAACAGCAAGATGACTGCAAAGTTCTTCAGAACAGGAGAGTAATTTCATATGGTCAAATGGCAAGAGATGAGGTTAGAGTAACAAGCCAAAATCACTTCATGAAGGATCCATGTAGCAAGTTAAAGAATACCTTTGTACTGAAAGTAATTTGCCAAAGAGCACATGACAGATGAAAGGTAGACTAGGATTTTAATCTAGAGTAAACCTTCTCACACCAAGGTTACAATCAAGGTTTGGTAAATGAGGTCCTTTACACAAGTATGGTGTTTCATTCTAATGATATCTCTCCCAAAAGAGCATAAAAGGAAGTGTGTATGGTGAACACTATTTCCTTAGGAAGATAAATTGGAAGGTGCTTCTAGATGTGCAGATACCACTGATTTGCACATCATGACTCAGCTTCCTTATAACATGAAGTTCTCATTTAGGAGAAAAGTATATGTTTGAAATACAAATCTGTCCAAATAACATGAACACATGAACTGGAAATAAAAATTTTATAGCAAATCAGTACCATTATATGGACTCAATGTATTTCCACCAATATTACAGAGATTAATACTTCTAAGTAAAAAAAAAACCTTCATCAGAAAATAATGGAAAGACTTTGAAGATACCAGCTCTAGAGCAATTTGACAGGTATATATCTATTTTTCTTAAATATAACCCTTGCATGATTTTTAAAGACAATATGATATGCAAACTATGAAAGCCATACTGAAGCTTTATAATGTAAAATATAACCACTAATCACAAAGTCCTTGAATCTTTTTCAAATAAAAAATTGTGGGTAGTAAGTACTCAAATCAGAAGCATAGATATGGTAAGACACATAGACTGTAATCATGGAAAATTATAAAAGATTTTAATTTCCTTATCTGAACATCTTTAAAAGTAGACTCCATCTATCTGAAATTCATCCTGATTAAATTAAGGCAAGAAGAAAAATTCAACGTAGACAACTGACCAAAGATATGTGTATCTCCATTAGTCTTCAATAATATATTCACTTTTCTAATAGCAAGCTAGAGTTTACAATTCTAAAGCAGGATAGTTGAAAGGTCAAATAGGCAATGCTGTTAAAAACAGCAGGAATGATATTTCCAATGTTAATGCTTTGCTTCTGCTTGCGATAAGGTTTATATTAACCATATGAATTGAGGACACAGCATAACTACTTTATATACTACTATTCTAGAAAAAAGTTATAGCTAGACATGCTGGAAAATTAATAAATAGCTGCTATTAGAAAATATTACCCATGCAGTCAAGATATTACTGATGAGTCGCTCTACGCAAGATATTAATTTACACCATATGTTTCTTTGTACTACATTTTAGAAATATTCTTCTTTGGAGAATTAATTTTTATTCCCAAGTGTTTTTTTTTTTTCACCTGTTATAAACAATTTCAATTGGGGTGCCTGGGTGGCTCAGCTGGTTAAGCATCTGCCTTTGGCTCAGGTCATGACCTCAGGGCCCTGGGATCAAGCCCCATCTCATGTTCCCTGCTCCGCGGGAGTCTGCTTCTCCCTCTGTCCCTCGCCCTGCTCATGCTCTCTCTTTCTCACTCTCTCTCTCTCAAATAAATAAATCTTAAAAAAATAAATATTTTCCATCTTGAGACATATATAGAAGAATATGTAAACCATATATGCTCAATTTAAAAATTATTAAGACAATAATTATTAAGACAATATAACCACTTCCAAGGTTAAGAAATAGAACCTCTGTTGCACTGTCAAAGCATTCCTCCATCTGTCCTGGTCAGAGCTCCTTACTGTAGCCCAGGGTTAACCACTGTCCCAACTTCTGTGATAAACAATTCCTTGGTTTTCATTATGATTTTACTATTGTTATAACCCCTTAAAACATATAATTTCATTTTGCCTCCCATTTTGCATCATGTAAATGGAACCTATTCTACATATTCTTCTGAGAACTGCATAATTGCTCAAGATTATGTTTGAGAGATTTATCTGTCCTATTGTGTGTAGCAACTATCTTTCTCAGGTTTTAGAATCTGAGCTCTTAAAATGAATTGGAGAGTGGTTGCTGTTTGCTAAGCTCTTAAAATGAATTGGAGAGTGTTTCTTTTTCTTTTCTCCAGAGGACCCTGTGACAGATTAGAATCATTTTATTTCTTGAATGTTGAGAAGAATTATGCAGTAAAAAATATTGTATAGTAATAATAATGTAGTGAATTTTCATGCATATGTATTAAATTTATAATTTAAAATTTTATTATTATAAACAGTACTATTTTACATCAATAGATACATATACTTGGTTTATTTTATTTTTTATTTTATTTACTTGATTTGGAATGGAGTTTAGTCTTCCCTTTTTGTTTCACTATTATGTTTGTTTGTTTTAGTTGAGTAGGACTATTCTTTTTTTTTTTTTTTACATTTCACTGAAAAGTTTTTATTGGCCTTTTGGATAGAAACGGGAATTTATTTGCCAGGAAGGATGATCCCATCATACTTCTGCTGGAACCAGCACATGGCCTCCTCTTTGCTGATTCTGTGTTTGGCCCCAGCGCAGCCTGTCCTGTGCTTCTTGTCTGCGATGCTGAAACCTGGCCTACCCAGCACCACATAGAAGTCCAGGCTGTAGATACCAATGCTAGGGTCATATCTGATCCCCAGATCGATGTGCTCCTGGATGAGTAGGGCTATTCTTGACTTATATAACTATTCAGAAGAATTGAATAATAAGTAGGACTAGTTTCTTCATAAAACATTGAGATAAAAAGTGTTATTCCCTCCAAATAAACCAACATAGAAATTAAATGTTTTATAGTTTTGAAGGTCTGTTTTGAAATAATTTTTGTGGATATTTTCATCCCTAATATAAAATAATAATATAATATCCCCCATCAACATTATGTACTGAGTCATGTGAAATATGCTTACTCTATATCATAATGCTAAGAACTCAGAAAGTCCATCTTCCCCCATGGTTGCATAAAATTTCAAATAGCCCCAAAAGGATAAGCTCAATTATAAGAAATGGGCCTTATATAGTGTATTGTGATAGATAGAAATATCTGTTAAACAGAAATAGCATAAACATTGATGATCGACATGACTGAGGTCCAAAATTAATATCATTATGAAAAATTGAACTAATAAGTAAGGTTATGAATTTCTGAGTCTGTTAACACTGCATTTCAGGTTTTCAATGTTTTGTGCTCTGATTTCATTTTCTTTAAAACAAATTTCTCCTGAATTAATGATTTTTTAAAGACTTCATAGAACTAGTGTTCTCACCTATCAACAAGGTCTTTTTCTCTTTGGAGACATAAAATACTTGCCTCTATTATATTTGAATAATGATATACATGATATTGTTGGATTGTTTCAAAGATATAAGAGAAAAAAAGTACTATATATATCACAGAGAGATGAACCAAATAGCAATTAAAATATTAGCCTTATTAATTATTAAGTACTCCAGCAAAAAGACTAAATAAATAAATGAAGGCTAAAAAGAACTAAAATTTTACATAATTCTACTCTGTTGTACTGGTATTAACATTCACATCAAAACCAAGACCAATGTAAATCTTGTTTTTATTCTATCTTTAAAGAAATTAATCACCTTAATGTGGCTACCACTGCCACATGAAAGGTTATAGATCTTTTCAAAACTGTTTCTGTCCCTTCAAAATAGTCCCAATGTTAAGGGATAGACTTTTTTTTTTTAATCACAGTGCAACTACATCACAATCTTTTAAAATATAGAAAATTTTATGACACAAAAATTACATTCTTTTTATTTTCTTCTCTCAACAGCCTTTTCTTGCATCTTTTCAAAAATCTGAATTTAATCCCACACCCTGTAAAAAAGTATCCCTGAAATGAGTCTTTATACATAAGTAAAATAAGCACAAAAAAAAATCAGAACTTTTCTTCTAAAAATATCATTTCAGAAGTTTATAGAAAAGCTTTTTAAATGGGAGTATCTCTCAGCAGTCCTCCTATCTTTCCCTAATAGTAATTCTGGGAAATAGTAATTCTGGAAAAGTGAGAAAATACACATAAAACTTTCATATTCCATCCCTGTTCTCTCATATCCCTTAGCATTTCAGGTTTTGTGAATAATTTTGTGAAAAGTGCTTTGCCTAATGTAACCTAGCCTTTCCAGGTTCAAAATCCCCGTTTAGAAGAACCAAATGGATTTGTACCCATTGTGAAACCTTACCTCCTGTTTAAACCTTGAGTCCCTACCCATGGGGAGGAATGAAGTTTTAATACCTGCCTCTAAGAAGCTCCACTCTTGTTCTTAGGAATTGGAGGGTATCTAGTCTGACCTAGTTATGTTTCTCATAGAACGCAATATAGATTCACACACATAAAGGTAATTCACACTCACCTATAATATTTCTCATAGGGGTTAAATTATAGCCTGCCTCTACCTGATTTTCAAGTGTTTAGAAGAATCAGATTCACAGTCGTCACTGGCAATGTTTATTTGAAAACAGGGTACCTCCCTTTGTTCTGGCTGTCCATATGTAATTAATTTAGAGGCATTCAAGACTGACCATTTATACTTAAGGTACTTAACTCTTCCTTAGCTTCTATTTAATGTTTGCTAATACAGTTACCCCTTGTTTCCTTTTTGGTGCTTCAATACACTTGACTGAATGGTATTTTTCACATATTCTAAAATCTAACACTAAATTTTCAACAATTTATTTACTATTTGTGTGACCACTAATAAGTTGTTTAACTTTACTAAGCTTCATTTTTTCCCCATATATAAATTCTTCACATTTGAATTATTTTACTTGTCTCTTGCTCTAGATAGAACTTTCAGTACAATGTTATGAAGTGGTGAGATGGCGTACTTACCTTATCCCTATTTGTAGGGGGAAAGTGTTAAATATTACCATTGAGCATAATGTTAGCTGTAGCGTTTTTATGGAATATCAAATATATATTAAGCAGGAACTCTCTCAATATCCTAAACTATTTCATTCTTCAAATCTCATAGTTACATAAATTACAATGTTGTATTTTCAACAGATATAACCAAGAAAAACGACAAGTTAAAGTTTAGTGATATTTTAAAAGTCACTTAAAAAGCTGAAAAATACAGTGTTTTGTTTTTAGGCAGTGAAATTATTATGTGCACCACAAGTTCTATTATTCTTTCAAGAAAAGCTACATCATTTATCCCTTCAAATTCTCAAGCATTTCAATGTCCTCTGATAATTTTACCCCAAAATTCAAATGCATGTTAATGAGACATAATCTTAGATTTCCCTACTGGGCTGTTCAGAACTGAATTTAAAACTTTATTCTTCTTAGTTTGATTGAACCCATGAGAAAACTGTTCTTTCTTCTTAACAGATTAGTACAAAATATAATCCACAAGGACACCAAGCTCACATGTGCATATAGTATCGCCCCATTGTTAATAAAAATAAATTACTTCCTCATTATTTCTCTTTGCATGACAAACCTACTCCACTTTGTAGGCTGCTTCAGATCCAGAAACATTTTACAAGATTGGTCTTTCATTAATGTTTTATATATTTCAATAATTCTGAATCTTGATTTGTATTGGTGGTCTTCACAGAGGACAGTGTATGTGCTAAATAAAATTTCCTGTTATGTACTTGAGATACCAAATCCTTCTATTTGAAGACAGTCCCTCCCCTTTTTTGCATATAAAATAAAAAAAGTCATATGTTCTTTGAATTTGACAATGAAAGCTGCAGTTGCTTCTGGTGGTATTAGGCACTATTAGACTCATCTTGCTTACTTCCTTAATGCCAGAAATATTCATGTTTTAGTGTTTTTTATTTTTAAAAAAAGTATGTGGGGGGGAGGTACCTGGGCGGCTCAGTTGGTTAAGCATCTGCCTTCAGCTCGGGTCATCATCTCAGGGTCCTGGGAAGGTCCTGGGATCCAGCCCTGTGTCAGGCTTGCCTCTCCCTCTCCCTCTGCTGCTCCCCCTGCTTGTGCTCTCTCTCTGTCAAATAAATTAATAAATCTTTAAAAAAAAAAAAAGTGTGGGAGAGAAAGTTCTAGGTTCCCAGTGAATACGAATGGCCACTTGAAATAGAATCTCTTTATATACTATCCAAAAACCATGTTGCTCAATAAAGAGAGAAAACAGAATCACCTGTAATCCATGCCTGTAGTGTAGCCAAAAGACACAACATACTATAAAACTTAATTTTTATGTGTATAGGGAAACAAACATTCCATACCAACAAAACCAGCTCCAGAGTCCAAGGTAAACCAGAAACTCAGGCAAACGCTACGCAGAAAACAGGACAGAGCTCTGTGCACCAAGAGGTAAAAGAAGATAAATACAATCATCATCATCATCATTTAAAAAAGCCTGTCCTCTTAGGGAGAAAATACTAATACCTGTTAGGTCAGAGAACTGCCTATAGAACAGAAGGCAGGGGACTTAAAAGTATATGTGAATAGTGATGTAGGAAAGAACGTTAGGGTTTGAAGCCCATGGCCAAGAAAGACTTCTTGAAACATCTTTGGTGCAAAAAGTGATTTTATTAAAGCATGGGGACAGGACCCGTGGGCAGAAAGAGCTGCACTGGGGTCATGAGGAGTGGCCCATTCATTATATACTTTCAAGTTGGGAGGGGGTTAGGGATAGCATAAATCTCTAAGGAATTTGGAAGCAAGGTTTCCAGAACCTTGGGCTAGCTATTCTTAGGAAAAGGTCTTTATAACTGATAAAATCTTAGTCTTCAGATCCTTCAGATGTATATTGGTGGGTCATATGGTTGGGGGATGATTGCCAACATGTATCTTGGGGAGTTTAGAGATAAAGGAAATTTCCAAAGGAATTTTTTATGTTAAAGTAGGCTTACAGGATGGGGGGTTGGGGGATCAGGCTAGAACTGCCTTCTGCCCTTAGCAAAGTGTCAACATCGAGGCAGCTGAATTTCTAGAGGGATACCACTCTGCCTGTTTCAAGAACTTGTCAGTGGGCTCTAAGTGCTAAGGAAATTTAATAATTTTTCTTCTGCCTTTGTTCCCCACATCAAATAGCAGTTTTTGGAAGGCATTACTTCCTAGGGAAGAGAGGGAAGAGTCTTCAAAAGAAGTGTAATTTAGATATCTGATGGTGAACCAAAAGAAAAAAGCAAGCAGTAGAATTTAAAGATCCTAAAAAAGATGAAAGAAAATCAGAAGATCAAAAGACATCCAAGAAAGCACCACATTTTTAAAAACCTGAACATCATATTAACAGAAGTAGACAGTTCTGAATAAAAATATGCATGGAAAGATCCTCCAACTCCTCACTCCTGCCTAAATAGCATCATCTGTTACTGATCCTAGAAATACCACATTGAAAAGGACAGAAAATGGCAGGTAATAGCCATACAAAGTCACTATAAAAAAAATAAAAATGAGAATCAACATATTTTAATGGATAAAAATTCTCTCAAAATCAATCATGAAAAAAAAGAATAAACATAATATAATACTGTACCCTGAATTAAATATCATTAAATGAGCATTTACAAATATGAGAAAAACTAAAACAAAACAAAAAAACTCAAAAAAGTCTCAAAAGAAAAGTAGATAAAATTATTCATGGCATTTGAATTCCAGAAGAAAACTGAAGAAAAAAAATCAAAATTATCTCAGATTTTTAAAAAAGAAGAAAAAATTAGAAAGTGACAAAGGGAGAGAAGATTTGACTAAAAATATTTGCAAATCTCATATCTAACCAAGGACTTATACCTAAAATATCTAAAGAACTCTACACTCAATAGTAAGAAAATAAATAATCCAATTAGAAAGTTAACAAAGGAATTGAACAGACACTTCAATAGACCCATGGCAAATAAGTACATGAAACAATGTAAAACATCATTAACTATTAGGGAAATGCAAATTAAAACATGAGATCCTATAGTGTAGATATTAGAATGAAAAAAAAAAAAACCCTACTACTAAATTAGGAGGTGAGGATGCAGAGAAACTTGATCTCTTACACACTAAGAGTGCAGATTAAAATGCTACCACCATTCTGGAAATTAGTCTGATTTATCATCAAATAATTACCTTGATTTGTGTAAATCCAATGTAGATCTGGATCTCTAGTTATTTATCTCTACAGTCAAAATAAACACCCTGGTAAACTTTTCAAAGTTCTGTCCACAGGGAGATTTTCCTATATCAATGTCCTTCAGGGACACTTCAGAGAGGGACTCTAGTGCTGCAGCTGAACCATCAGCTAACCAGGCTCAAATATTTTTTTTTCAGTCAACCTGTCATAGAGAACTTTCCATATAGCCACAGGTGGAGACTGAAAGGTAGGACTTAATGTAGCCAGAAGTAGGACTATGGCATTGGGCCACTTTCGCATGTAACTTACTGGAACCTTCAGGTCTTGCTCAAGCCTGGTCTTGTAATATGCTACTTCTACCTGATGATGGAGTGCTGCTGTGCATGCCCAAGTTTATGGCTAGTTCATGTTGGGGTAACTTAGTGGACAATAGTCAAGCATTCAGTACTTACTAAGGTTTCCAGCTGTTTCTCAAAAAGAATATAGTTATCTGCAGAGCATAGCACACTTGGCTCCAAAATCCTACAGGCCTGTGACTGTACTAGAGATATGCTGAAGATTCTATACAGCATTTTTATCTGCCACAGACATTTCAAATATCATTGCATTTACTGGGATACATGCCCCAAACTGCAGAGCAGCTAGCACAGAAGCCTGGTCTATTGCAGTCTTTTCTTATCCTGGGTGCTATTCAAAACTATCAGTTCTTCCGTTACGTGGTAAAAGAGTCAGGATAGCTCACCTAAATGAGGTATATGTTGCCCCCAAAATTCAAAAGAGACTCACAAGGCAATGTGTCTTTTTCTCGGCAGTAGGATGAACCAGATGCAGCAACTTTCCTTTACCTTGGAAGGATATCTCAACATACCCCAGATCACAAGACCTTTAGAAACTTTATGGAGGTGACAGGCCCCTGAAATTTTGTGAAATTTATTTTCTATTCTTGGCCATGCTTTACCAAGGTTAGTAGTTGTTACTTCTTAATCACAGGGTCTAATCAGCATGATATCATCAATGTAATAGACCTTCCACTACAGATTCCAGTGGAAAGGAAAAGCAGTCAAGTTCACTGCAGATTACATTTTGACATAGAGCTAGAGATAGGAGGATAATGAATTAGTGATCAGACACAAGTTCTTATCCTTAGGTGCTTATATCAATAAAGTTGAAAAAGAGAATGAAAATGAGTTAAATTCCCAACTCAAAAAAATTAGAAAAATAACATTTTATGAGTATCTACTTCATGACAGTTCTTCTTAGCAACTTTACATAGTATTAAAGACAGTTACTGAGTATTTACTATGCCTAGGCATTATACTAGGTATTCTACAAACATACCTCATTTCATCCTCACAACAATTCCATGAGGTAGCATTATCCCCATTTTACAGATGAAGATGTCATTTGTCTTAATCTATTTGGGCTACTCTATCCAAATACCATAAACTGAGTAGTATATAAACAACAGAAAATCATGTCTTACAGTTATGGAGGCTGGAAATTCCAAGACCATGGTGCCAGCAAGGTTGGGTTCTGGCAAAGCTTCCTGGGTTGCAGACTACCAAGTTCTCACTGTCCTCAGGTGGTGGAAGGGATAAGTCTGAGGAATCTCTGTGGGGTCTCTTTTTCAAGAACACTAATTCCATTCATGTGGGCTCCACCCTCATGATCTATGTCCCAAAGGCTTCCCCTCATAATACCATCACATTGGACATTATGATTTTAACATATGAATTCTGAAGTGGATACAGACATTCAGACCATAGCACCAGCCTATTGCACCTCTCTTAGGTAACTATGGTCAGACATCTCTTTCAATATGCTGATTCTACTAATCAAAGTGAATTCTTTGTAGACTTGATGGTCCTCACACTGGAGGCTTCTAGAAGCCTGGGTCTCAATAAGATAACAGGAATAGGCATTTAAGCAAAGAAGATCAGGAAGAGCTTGCCTATGCACAACCCATACAAATATATAGTTAATCTAGCTAAGGCTCAGAGGCCTCAAGGAAATGTAGAAATGTTTAGTGGGAAAACTATGTTTTAGGAATCTGGAGAGTTGGATTATAATTTCTACTTTACAATGAACCGACTGTATAACCATGGAAAAGTCATTGTTTATGCAAAGTCTACTATTTCTAAACTATTCTATGGAGGAAAAAAGTCTATATAATCTTTAAAGTTTGATTAAGTTCTAATATTCTATAATATATATAATTCTTGGCAAGATGGTAAACTAACATAGCTGGCTGGCTCCATCCCCAAAACCAACTTTGGAGAAACTATAGATTCCAGAAGGAAATATAAATTCAAAGAACTAGAAAGAGAAAGAGACAGAGAGATACCAGTAAAGAAGAAAAGCTTCTTAAACAGTTTTGTGAGGAATAAAGGTAAAAGATGGTCATAGGACTTGAAAAACAGATTGGAGAAAAGCAATTTCAGTTCAGTTCCTGCCTCTCTCTTGCATTATTTTTGGACCTAAATAAACCTAAAACATTTCCATAGGTATTACTAGCAATACCCCAGAATACTGGTGGAGGTGTATAAGGCATAACAAAAGCTCTGAGGGGAAGAGAAGAGGTACCACTAACTACCCTCAGGCATTACTCATCCATTGTTTCTACTTCAAACTCCCAGAGCTGGGATATCTTCCCTCAAGTGCTGCCTATACCTACGAGTTTAAAGGTAAAACCCTGAACAGAGGAATTATCTGGCAGGGTGGCAGCAAACAAAAGCCACTAATAGTAGTTTTATGGATTGGAAACATCTATTCCAGTCCTCAAAACCTCACTCTCCTTAAACTCAATAGGACTGATACAAACTAGGGTCTTGTTAGCCCCTTCATAGTTTGCATTATCAGAAAGAATAGCTAACATACCCAAAGAAACATGAGCTGACAGGAAAAATTACTAAACAATTAATGAGTACAATTCCTCAAAAGGAAACAACTTTGTAAAGTTTGAAATTTGGAAAATTCAGCCTAGGGTATAATTATTGTAAAGATGGAGCAAGAATTGAAATAAGAATGATAAACTTACATTAGAAGATAAGGAAGCATATAAAAAGAATGAGAGATTATTAAAATCAAAAATTATTAAATATAAAAAATAATAGTTGGACAAAGAGAACACTATAGACAAGACAAATGGTACAACAGACACAGTCAGAGATACACCCTGGCAGATTTTGCTGGTTAAGAAATAAGCACTTTTACTACATCCAAAACTAATGATGTAATGTATGGTGATTAACATAACAATAAAAAATTAAAAAAAGAAGCACTTTTAAGATTCAGATGGTTTATTAATTTATATACACAGTAAAAGTAAGAGTAGTCAAAGGCGCTACCTCCCTGCATCATTTATCCCATAGGACAGCACTGAAAGAAAAGTGTTTATGACTGTAACAAACCTGACAGGACACAATGTTGCTAAGGAGCCAAAGTCTTGCTATAGTTAATTGGTTTTATAGCCTCTTACACACCTTAGAATGGCAGAAGTACACATTCTCATACTTCATCAGAACCATGGAGGTGATGAGAAACTATCTCATGACCGCCTCTTTGGTAAATAAAGACAAAAGAAGGAAATAGCTTTTTAGAAGATTTTCACAAGCCTCTCATGGTCTCATGTTCCAGAAGGATTATAGGGCATGCTGCCAAGACTTAGATCAGCTATGATTTAAACCCTTCTTACATGTCTATGTAGATATGTGCAAAGTTGTTAGGGTACCATGGTAGTTATTTCCCTACAGAGAAATAGCATATGTAAAGGCAATTTTAAAACATGGATGATAGAAATGGAAGTGCCAAAATCAGGATAATAAGAAATATAAGTAAGAAGAGCAAAAATGGAGAGAAGGAAATAAATTGAAGTAATGGAGATAAATTTTACAGAATTAAAGAAAGTTAAAAGATCTCAGATTGAAAAGTCTAACAATGTTTTAATAAAGAAAAAAATGAAAAAAATATGAACATAAGAGCAGGATATTAAGAATATCAAAGATAAGTGAAGATTCTGAAAGTCTCTAAAGAGAAAGAGAATATAATCAACAATAATAAATTATTTGATTCTTCAATAAAAATGTGAATGTATTCAAACAATGAAGTTATTTTTAACACTGAAGAAAAATAATATTTAAATTAGAATTTTATATCATGTCAATATGGCAGTCAAATATGAGGGAATAATAATGATATTCCTGGAACTTCTACTTCTAGATAGAATAAGACTATTTGCTGCAGGCTGATTTCTGCTACAACAAAGAAAAAAGAAAATTTATAAAAATCATATTTTAAGTATATCAGAGAGTCATGGAAACAAGGACTAGATATAATAAAACTACGTAAAGGGTAGAACTGTGTTCTAAAGTGAGTTGGTGATTGTCATCTATATCTTTTCCCAAAAGTATTTGCTATTTTAGGCAAAATCTGAACATCTCGATTGCTGTAGGCAGAAGGCTTCTATTAGGACAAGGAAAATCAGCAAAGAATTAACTTAGGGATGGAATGGCAAATTAGAAAATTGAAGAGCCTCAAATACATCTGACCCATACAAACAAACACACACATACACACACACACACACATACACACAATATTTGCTAATTTATAGAGTTGTATGAGAGGCTGGCAAGATATGCCAAGAGAATGTAAAAGGTAGATTAAGGTCTCGGTGTTTAGGAAACAAAACCCATTGGCTAGAAAGGGCCTTTATCAGATACTTAACCATCTTCCCCCTCATTCATTTGGCAAATTTCGAAGCTGCATGAGGCAGAGGTTAAAAAAAAATGTTGATAATCCTAAATGGGAAAAAAGCTAAATCACCCACAATCTCTTAAAGATGAAGAGACAAAGACTTACCAGGTTCTTAATCAATAGCCCCTGAAGGTCACAACATAGCAATAGGTACAATCCGGAGAGAAACTGAGTCTTAAATTGCAACTTAACCCTAATGCTTCTCAATCCCTCACTGAGATGACATAATCACCCTATTAGTCTATTATCTACCATAAAAAAAAAAAAAAAGGAAGATATCTCTCTGGTAAAAGATATCGGCATCAAGAGTACCTATAATTCTTTGATACAAAATTGTCAGCATACAAAAAAAAATTACTACACTAAGAAGAAAAGCTATATGACTGATAAGAGTCAAAATAAACAATAGAAACAAACTAAGATAATCCAGATATTTGGGCTAATAGGCAAAAACTTGAAAATAGCAGTCATGTGTTAAAAAACATATTGGAAAATATGGATAAAATAGGTAAAATTTAGAGAATTTCAACTAAAATCTGACACCTAGAAATGAATTAATTGACTAATCTAGAACTAAAAATATATTTTCTGAAAAGAACTCAATTGATATTTTTAAAAGCAGACACAGAATTGGCAGAGTGAAAGACATGTCAATATAAAATATCCATAAGGAAGCACAGAGGAAAAAAGAATAGGAAAAAATATATAAGAAAAATGTGGGGCATGCTGAAAGGCTTAACATATATGTAATTGTAAAAGGAGAAAAGGTAAAGATAATGAGATGGAAGTAATATTTGAAGAGATAAAGGCTGAGAATTTTCCAAAACTGATGAAAAATAATGAACCCACAGATTGGAAAATTCAATGAACCCCAAGGAAAATAAATGCAAAGAAAATTACAGAGTGCATATAATATTAAAACAGGTGAACCAAAAACAAAGAGAATATCTCAAAAGAAGTAAATAAAAAGAAACATGTTGCCTTTACAGGAAGTAAGACAAACAGTTGAATTCTCAACACAAATGATAAAAGCCAGAAGACGAAAGAATAACATCTTTAAATTGCTGAAAGAAAATAATTACCAATCTATAATTCTATATTTAGCAAGAGTATCTTTTGAAAATGAAGGCGAGTAAAGATGTTTTCAGGAAAACAAAAGCTGATGGAATCGAAATTCTACACTTCAGTAAGGCAAAAATCATCACAGTTAGAAATATGGAATGCAGAGAGGAATAAAGAATACCAGAAAAGTTAATATAGGATAAATATAAATTAATATTGACTATAGATTTGCCTGTTCATAAGTTTGAGGATATCTAACCTGAATTATTTTGTTGATAGGTTTCTTTAAAATGTGAGGTTCTTCATGTTTCTTTAGCCTCAGCTCTGGACCTTAGTCATGAATTACAAAGAGTAGGGGAAAAAACCTGTATCATTATAATAGCTTTTAAAATATGTCACAAAACATTTCAAATAAATACCAAATCAATAAGAAACACAATATGTGCCCAAAAGACGAGGGAAGGGCATGATTCCCTCCTTCTGGAATGTGAGGGGTTAGACTTTATGAAGGAGGTAGATATCAGTTGAGCTTGAAGAATAGATATAGTATAAATGGAGAAGAGGCAGGGGGAGATAGTTCATGTAGTAATTGCAGTCAGCATGGAATTTGAAGACTTATTGGAAGTGGAAGCAAAGAAATGGGATGATAGCTAAAAAATGTTAAACCTGAATGATAAGGAAAATAATAATACAATTTGACCAAATCAAAGAAGCCTGGTAGAGGAACTAGGAGTAAAATAATGTTTTCAGTTTAAGACATGTTTAATTTTTAGTGACAGCAGTGAATAAATTCAGTAGTCAGAAGAAAAATGCTAATGGAATGTGGGGCAAGTCCAGGTCTGAAATTGATCAATTTGCATTATAAAGTCACATCCTTCTTTTTAAAAGTGGCTGATTTAATCAATTACCTCAGAAATTCAAGTTCTCTTGGAAGCAATGTTTCTTGATATTTTAAACTTACTCAGAACTTCAAATAAGACCTAAAAATTTGTATTTTAGTTAGTTCCTTCCTGTAATCCTATTCAACAATATTCTTTGCAGGATAAGAAGAAGAGGGCTTATTTAAAAATAGCTTGATATTCTCAAATTTTGATTTTGGAATGAGTCACTAATGAGTCACTATGGATGACTAAATATAAATTAGAATTAGTGGGTATTCGTTCTGTAGGGCATGAATTATCAATGTATTCTTATTCAAAAGAAACTAAAATTTAAGGCAATATGAATACTTTAATACCTTTGGATACTGATGACCCTATCACTTCAGCAAAGAAGAAATAAAAGAGTATTCTGATTCATTTTATGCTGTTTTTCAGGTGCTGAAATTTAATGACTCTAAAGAGATTTTTTTTTAACATAAAGGTTTTTTCTATGTGAAATGAAACCGATTGACACCTAATTTAGAGAGCAATATGCAATCATCTAGATAGCTTTATCTTTTATGCTTCTTTTATCTAGGTGGTATTGAGAATAATCCTCTTTGAAATTTTCATGAAATACATTCCTAACAATAAAGCATGAAAAAAAGTATTACACTGATATTTTGTAGAAACATGTTAAAAGTATTTGTATAATAAAATAGAACATTTTATTACTGATGCTCACATACTTGTATGGCAAATTTAAATTTATGGGATGCAAACCAAAACATACAAAACAAAAAATGTATAAACTAATATTTTCTTTATTTTCATTTTCCCTCCAAAAGAATGACTTTTGCATTACTATCACTCCCTATTAAGTGGAGAGATCTTGCCTGTCAATCATAGTGGTCTGTTCCAGGAGCCAGTGATGAAGTGAAAGCCACTAGGATTGAAATGAGGTTAGACAGTCTACACTTCCTCAGTGATATTCCTACATGATCTTTTGGTTTGGCCATAAAAAAGGGGTTATATCTATCAGAATAGTATTAGGCTAGAAATAGCAAAAAACAAATTAAAAAAAAGCATAGTGACTTTTACTTTAGTAGCTTATTTTGGTTCACATAAAAATTTAGAAGTTAGGAATTCAATACTATAGAATGATACAGCCGCACAAGGACATTTATCTTCCTGATCTACCACTCTTACATTTTATGCATGGTCACTAGATAGCTACTGCATTTCTAGGCACCAAGTTACTGGTTTAGGCTTGAAAAAGGAGAAAGGACAAAGCCAGTGGGACATGCCAGCCTAATCTGTATCAGACTACCCTACCCACCCAGAGCTTCTACTTATATTTCATTGTTTTGAGCCAGATCACCTTTAGCTACAACAGAGGCTGGGAGGCATTTTGGCTCTCCATATGGAAGAAAACAAAGGGAAAAAAAGTGGTGGTGGCTTTGGCCACTAACATGAAGTAGACAGAACACTGGAGAGCTTCAGATATGCACAGCATATATGAGTGCATGACAAGTGTATGCATAGTGTATACAACTGAGGCAGGAACAGAATCATCTGAAAGAATGAGAGGTAACAGTGCCCAATGCTCACACAAGTCTGGTGATAGAGACTGCCCACATGGGGAAACATCGTGATTCATGGGACACTGGTAGAGTACAGAAAGGTTTTGCTTTAGTAGCGGGGAATTATTAGCTCTAAACTGAGCATTGTTCCAGTCCTATCTAAAGAAAAAAAAAAAAGTCTTAAAAGTATGACCCAAAGAATCAACTGTTTCCAAATATCTTAACTATAGCCAAGAATGAAGGTTAAGAATTTATATATGTTTTCTATTTATGTCTATCTAGAGAGAGACAGGGAGAGATTGAGAGATTTCAAAGAATTACCTTATACAGTTGTGGGAGCTGGCTAAGCAAGTCCAAAATTACTAGGGCAGCATTTAGAAAAGGAGATGACACTCAATATAAAACTCCATGAGTACAAGCGAAAACTATTGGTCACAGTCAGAATTTCTCTTTTAAGGGGAAGCCTCATTCCTGTTTTTAAGGCCTTTCAACTCTTTCAGTCAGGCACTCAGATAATCCAGGATAAATTCCTTTAAAATTAACAGATTAGGGACTTTAACTACATCTGCATAATCTATTCACAACAACACCTAGATTAACTTTTGAATAATTTGGAACTGTAGCATTCAATTTGTGGAATTGACATTCAATTAGTGGAAAAAGGCTAAATCATTATTTATGAAAAATCATATTCCTACTAAATTCCTACATTAGAAATGAAGATAGATCTCAAATCAATGATCTCAGCTTCTGCTTTGAGAAACTAGAAAACAAGAAGTTTACAAAATAAGAAGAAATACTACAGATCAGAGTGGAAATCAATGAAATGTAAAATAGAAAAACAAATGAGAAAAATCAAGGCAACCAAAAGCTGGTACATTGAAAAGAATAATATATAATAAATAATAAATCAGTATATCAATATTGACTAGGGGAAAAAGGGAGAAGACACTAATATTAATATCAAGAATGGAAGATAGACATCATTTACTATAAATATTAGAATAAAGGAAAAACTAACATAAAATTTTTCATAAGTTTGATAACTTTAGGTGAAATGGACAAATTTATCAAAAGAAGCAAAGATACCAAATTTAGGTCAAAAAGAAAAAGATAACTAGACTATTATTCATTAAAGAAATTGAATTTGTAGCTTAAAACCTTCTCATCAGGAAGACTCAAGGAGCAGATAGCTTCATTTGTAAAGTTTCCTTAACATTTAAAGAAGAAAGAATACCTAATCTACACAAACTTTCCAGAAAATTTATAGAAGGAACATTTTTCAACTCATTCTATATGGTCAGAATGACCCTAGTACCAAAACCGGACAGAGACATTACCAAAAAAAAGAAAAAAGAAAAAAAAAAAGAAAACTATATTTATCTCTCATAAATCTAAATTCAAAAATTACAAATTTTAAAAATTTAATTTAACAATACATAAAAAGGATAATACATAATATCTGAATTCAGTTTATCTTGGAAATGCAGAGTTGGTTTAAGAGTCAAAAATCAAGCAGTGTAATTCACCAAATTTATTTTACAAAAATGACAAAATCTGACATATATTTCAATAAGAATTCTCAGTAAAGTAGGAACAGAAAGAAACTTCTTCAACCTGATATAAAGCATCTACTAAAAACCTACAGCTAACTAAACCTAATAGCAAAAGAACAAATTCTTTCCCTCTTAAGATTGAGAACAAAATAAAGATGTCTGCTGTTTCCACTTCTTTTCAAAATTTTTACAGTAGGTTCTAACACATGTAAAAAGGGCAATACAAAGAAATAAAGGCATCCAGATTTGAAAACCAGCAAAAGTATCTTTTGCACAGATATGAACATCTATGCAGAAAATCCAATGGAATAGTAAAAAAAAAAAAAGGCTACTAGAATATATGATTTTAGCATAATTGTAGGATACAAGATCAATATGCAAAAATTAATTGCATATACTAGTGATACTCAACTAGAAATGAAATTAAAAACATAATACCATTTACAATAGCATCAAATATGTGAAATACCAGAGTATAAATAGGACAGAAAATGTGAAAGAGCTAAATTCAAAACTACATTATTAATTAAAAATCACAAAATATTGCTTAGAGAAATTAAAGTAAATGAAGAGGTGTACTACATTCATGGTTTGGAAGACACAATATTGCTTAAATGTTATTTTTAGGGGCACCTTAGTGGCTCAGTCAGTTAATCATGGCCTGACTTGGTTCAGGCTGATCTCAGTCCTGGGATTAAGCCTAGTATGGAGCCCTTTGGAGGCTCTGCACTCATCAGGGAGTCTGCTTCTCCTTCTGCCCCTCCCCTGCTCATGCTTTCTCTCTCTCTCTCTCTCCCTCTCTCAAATAAATAAAATCTTTTTTAAAAAAGATGTCATTTTTACTCAAATTGATCTGTTAATTCTCCTCAAATACAATCCTAGTCAAAATCTTAGCTGCTTTTAAGAGAAATTGTCAAAACTGACTTTAAAATTTACATAGAAATGCAAAGGACTAGATTAAGCAAAACAAATATAAAAATAAGAACACTTTTGAAAGACTATCAGTTGGTTTTATGATATATTATAAAGGTACAATAATCCAGATAGTGTAGTATTTGCAGGGTTAGAAGCACAGTAATCAGTGGTACATAATAGAGTTCAAAAATAAATCCACACATATAAAAAAACTGATTTTTTTTTTTAAAAAACTGATTTGTTTACAAAGGTAATTCAGTAGTAAATTAAGAGCCTTTTCAACACATGGTGCTAGCACAACTGGATATCAGTTTGCAAAATAATGGAATTTAATCATCAAATACAAAATTAACTTAAAACAAATCATATAATTCAAAAAGTAAATCTAAGACTAAAAACTTCTAGAAAAAATATTTGAGACAATCTTTGCAACTTTGGGTTATGCAAATAGTTCTTAAGATACAAGCATGATACACAAATTGAAAATTGGAATTAATCAAAATTTAAAACTTTTCAGTCATCAAAAGATTGAAAATACAAGTCACACCTTTGGAGAAAGTATGTGCACACCATATAAACAAAAGTAAAGAACTTGTATCTGGAGTACATACAGAAAATTCTTCACTCAATAAGAAAACAATTCAATTTAAAAATGGAGAAAATATATGTAGAAAAACTTCACAAAAGCAATATATGGACGGAAAATAAGCACATGAAAAGATGCTCAACATCATTAGTAATTACATACATGCAAATTAAAACCACATTACAATATCAACCCACACATATTAGAATGACTACAATTAAAAATACAGATCATACCAAGTATTGACAAGGATTAGAGGAACAGGAATTTTATATGGTGCTTCTGGGAATATAAAATGGTACAACCAATTTAGAAAACAGCTTGGAAGTTTCTTAAAAAATTGAAAATATACCTCCATAAGATCTATCCATTAAATTCTAAGAGAAATAAAAGCTTACGTTCATATAAAGACTTGTATATGGATGCTCATAGAAGCTTTATTCATAATAGTCCCAAACAGGAAACAACCCAAATGCCTATCAAGAGGTAAATGATTGTGTTTCTGTCTTTTTTTTTCTAACTTTGGAGAGAGAGAGAGAGCATGTGTGCAACCTGGGGGTGGGGAGGGGAGAGAGGCAGAGGGAGAGGGAAAGAGAGATTCTTAAGCAGCCTCCATGCCCAGCACAGAGCTCAAAGGGGGGCTTGATCTCACAACCCTAAGATCATGACCTGTGTATCAGGCATTTCTATGTGAGTGTTTTTGTGCTATAACTAAAAGTATTATCAGAACAACAAGAAATAGTCTGATCCTAAATTCCTCGTCTGACACAAAAATAATATTAAGGATGGAAGTCTGAGTAATATCCATATTTGTGTATAGTGCTTAGCATCCTGGGGATTACACAGATATAGAAATGAACCTTGAATATGGCTCCCAATGAGCCCACACCTCCTGTTATTCACACCTCACACTATACTAAGGTTTGGTGTGTACTGCCAAGATGGATGGATGGATGGATGTCACTGCCAAGATTAGGTTATATAAGACACTGAAGCTTTTGTTTTAGATATACTCTCTTTCTTTTGGATCATCCAATCTGGGAAAAGGCAACTGTCATGTTGTGAATAGCCCCACATGAGAAACCGATGTCTCCTACCATTGCCATGTGAATGAGTTTAGAAATGGATCCTTCAGCTCAGCCAAGACTTCAGATGATTACTGCTGTAGCTGATATCCTGAATGCAACCTTATAAGAGATCTTAAGCTACAAATCATCTAACTAAGCTTCTTTCAGAGTCCTGACTCTCAGAAACTGTGAAATAATATTTTTTTGTTGTTTAAGCTGCTGTATTGGGGGTAATCTGTTACACAGCAATCAGTAACTAAAACAGTAGATGACTGATAAATGTTTGCTGATTTACAAATAAATGAATAAGTATTTTAGAACAAATTACAATTTTCAATGCTTGATTGTTTTTAAAACTTTGAATAATGCTAGAGCCAGTAAAAACCCTAATTCATACTTACACATTTTCAGACAGGGCAGACAAAAATGGTGGTAGTACTTCTACTTTAGTTCAAATCACTAGTTTTTTTTTAAGACTTAATTTTCTTATTTTCTTTTATCTGTAAAAGTACTTTTACTTTTTTATAAGATGTCAGTACAGGAGTCTCCAGGTGCTTCCCATCTGAATTTCTATTCTAATGAAGGTTACAAGATTTTAGGTACAAATTTCAACCTTGTTTGTATTTTTTTTAATATTTTTTTAAAGATTTTTATTTATTTATTTTGAGAGAGTGAGAATGAGAGAGAGAGAGAGAAAGTACATGAGAGCGGGGAGGGTTAGAGGGAGAAGCTGGCCCCTCGCCGAGCAGGGAGCCCGATGCGGGACTTGATCCCGGGACTCCAGGATCATGACCTGAGCCGAAGGCAGTTGCTTAACCAACTGAGCCACCCAGGCGCCCTTGTTGTATTTTTTATTGTAAAAGTTTTCCAGAAAAAATGTGGGCAAAAAAGAACATAAGCAAAAGGCCAAGTTTAGAACAACATTTTCCCAATGGTCAGTAAGTTCCAAGTTAGGTATAAGATGCATCTTTACATTTAACCAATTATTTTCTTGAAAAACTAAAATCTATTTATTAAAACATATATCAGTTCACTTCTCCCAAAAGTAACATTGCATGCTATTTCTTTGGTGTACCAACACCTATTTAAAAAGAAAGAAAAACTTAGACCTCAAAAACTTTCATATTAATATGATACAGAATCTTTCAAGCAAGTAGGATAAATGTGTTTTAAAACAGTTCTTCATTATCCCAGGGCTATGAAATACAATTAATTTCCAAACTGTGATTCACATCCAATTTAAAACTTTTCTGTTCTATGCATACTTGGTAGCACTCTTTCTTTTTCAGCTGTGAGAATAAAAATTACAGAGGGAAAAGATAGAAGGCAAGCAAAGATTAATAAGATCCAACTTCAGTGGTCTGATACTTTCTCTGTTGCTAAAATAAATCAACAAATAGGTCAGGAAAGCCACCATCCCATCTTAAAAGCATCAACCATAGAGTATAATGGGATTTATGCATATTAAAGTAGCAGGCTAAAAATTCCAACAGATAGCACATTGTCATTTAAGATGAACAAAAAAACAGTACCACTATCTGCTACACAATACAAATTAAATGGAAGATCACAGCTATTTAAAGGGCTTGCCTGAAAGTACAATAAATTTAGCTTTAATAGAATTGCAGTCTTTGATTTTTCACTAGACCTAATATATTCATTCAGAACCATTACTTTAACAATATATAAGTGTAGAATTCACTCACCAACAGTGACGAATGTGTTTATTTATAGCTTATTTTATTTTCTCATTGTAAAATGCATCCATTACTGTGCCTCTAGATATGTGCAAATAAAATTAAATACAAACCTATATTTTCCCCAAAGACAAAAAGTAAAATGAGGGTTATCTGATCCCAAAGCTAGATGAATTTAATTGTAATGTAGAATTTGATCTGTTCAAATCACTTCAGCCTATCTAAAATGGCCAAATTCCACAGAGGGGTTAGGAGGTGGGGATCCTAGCTTGTAAAACACAGCCCCAAAGCAGTTTAAATGCTAAGGAAATAAGAATAAAGTTTGAATTCACTGCTTAGGGTGAAAACTTATATTGTGGAAACCATGTCTTTAACACCTTTGTACATATATGTGAGCATTTTCCTTTCTCACCAGAAAAAAAATATAGGTGCCTTTTTCCTCTATAAATCCCACTTTAGCTTCTTCAGCTTCTTCTGTTTCTCCATAAATTCTCTAAATGATCTTTCCTCTCTCCCATAGACTGACATCTCATTTCTTTAGTTTTACAAGGTTTTAAAAACACACACACACACAATATGATTAAGTTAATGCACATAAACATGTGAAGGACTCTCATCATCTCAAACTTTGAGGATTTACCAATCAAGGAAGATTTCAACATGAATCTCTTTAGAAAAATGTGCTGGGGCCCCTATATTTACCTCCAATCACTAGGTTTATATTGCCCACTAAATACAGCAAAAATCATTTTCAAAACATTCCATTTAAATCTAGACGAAGATACTAACTTGGTATCTTCATAAAAACTAAACTAAAACTAGTTAAAATAGCCCTTGAAAACAAAAGTTAAGGCAAAATTGTACAGTTCACTAAAGATCAGAGAAGCACGCTCAAGTGTCTGCCTGATGGTTTTGCATCATGGAAATTTGATCTCTTTCTGTCCTGACATTGATTCTTGATTTGTTAGAATAAACCACACAAAAGAACCTTGTATTGGGTACCTATATATGATAACACATTTATTATAACAACTCCGGCAAGTATGATTATAACCATTTTATATCAAGCAGAACTGAGGCTCAGCAAGATTAAGTAGGCTACCTAAAATAGCATAATTAGTAAGGAATAAAACAGAGATTCATAACCCTAGAACTCACTTCAAAGCCTAAATACTCTCTCTACTCCAATATGCATCCTCCTTCTTACCTTAAAATAATCAGATGACTTTTATATTACCTATTTAAATATATTACCATAGCCTGTAACTATAATTCTGGGTACATTGGAACTTTATGATTCCCCTTTATGCACTAGCCATGGTACCTTTTACATTCCATCATGATAGACTAGGTCTGTCTTCAGATGTGGACTACCTATTTCCCAGAGAAATATGTGCTTTTGTAAATAATAAACTTAAAAAATACCTAGAAAAATCATTTAAAAGTGCATAGTTACACCACCACCAACAACAACAAAGCCGTCTATCCATGTATTCCTTCTATCTCTTTCGGTAGATTTCTGAAAAATACAGATTATAATTTAATTTCAGTGTCCAATGTAAAAATTGTACTGTCTTAGCTAACTAGTTTCATCTGCTTCTTTTTATCTAATTTCTAATGAGTATTTAGTTCCTTCATTAATAATGTCAAGGGCACTTTATGAAAGATAATAAAGTATTTCATAGAAGTGATGCAAATCAAATATAAGCCTTGAATTTGCAAAATGTGTCAGCCAAAGCAGAAAAGAAAATTAAAGGTGGATCAGTATAGAGAAAGCAATAACAAGACAAAAACTTAGGATAATTGATGATCCAGAATAAAGAAGCAGTTAATTTTATTTTTAAAGTAAGTTTAGCTGAAAGGAAATTGAATTGTAGGCAATCTGTCAAGAGAGATGAATAAATTTTTGGAATAAGAGAAGAAACCATCTTTTTATCACATAAATATTTAAAAATAAAAGTAACCCGCTAATCATTTGTTGCAATAAACTGATAAATATGTTACTGAAAAAGAGAAATTACCCACAACTATATAGGAGCATCTTTGCTTCTCATTAGGCTCTAATGGAATATTAAAATTAGAAAATTGCAATCAAAAATTATCAGTTATCAAAAATAATGTAATATTTTTTTTAATTCAGTTTATTTTATCCATCTATAAACATGCACTTTGCTCATTTTTTTAAACCTAAATAGAAATACAAGTAAATCATATTTAACTTACTAATAAAAGGCACTGGTTATTCCCACATGTTGTTACTACACAATTATAGGAATTTCAACTTTTGTTGCTCATTGGATAGTCTGCACAGGTCCAAATCAGACATAATCAGTATTTTCCATTATTCCTGGAGTACTGCCCATTGTGAAGAGATGAAAATGACAGTTTGGCCAGTCTAGAACCGTGCAGAGTGGCCAGATGCATCAATCATAGTTATAATTTACAATTTCAGTTTAAGTTCATAACTGAATAGAGATCCAACTTTTCTCAACTATATTAAGAGGTAAGGAAGAGACTTCAAAGGATTTTGGTTTCTCAAAAGCATAGCTAATTAAGTGAAATTACTTATAGATTGTCACTTTTAGCAAAGACATTGTCACATTTGCTAACTGTCCAAAAGAGGATGTTAGAGGCAGTGTTGTGTCATGATGCCTCTCTAGCCTGGATCAGAAGAAAAGACAGGAAAACTCAAGGATGGAGGGTGCAGGAGTTGTCTTTCATAAATGTTCAGACATGTCATCCTAAGTTTTTTAAATTATTCTGAAATAGATAATGTTCAAAATGAGACAAATCTTGAGGGTATAAAAGTAGTCCTTTTAATTCTTTTATGTTACATAAAATTTGCTGGTGTCCTTTATTCCTTTTTAAAAAATCAAATACATCAGTTTCATTTCCCCTTTCTACAAAGGGCAACTTTTTGAAAAAAGTGTGAGTAATTAGTTATTCCAGAATTTCAGGAGATGGTTTCTTAATATAGCAGACTTATAGGCTATCTCTGTCCCCCACAAGAACAAATATAAAGCCCAGAATTCTTTTAATAAGAGTCAAATTTTCTATAAGATATTTGTGATCAAACTCTCTCTTCCTTTCAGTTTTTCTCTTGAGAAAGAATACCTGAACTAGGCCTAAGATTCTAAGATAGAACTCAAAAAGATAATGAAGTAATATATATAACTGCTTTGCATTTTTTTAAAGAGCTATTTTCATCAAATTTTAGTATATACAAAACAGTCGAAATGCATTCCTACATTTTCTGCTGCTTAATCTAGATCAAATTCAGGATATATACTTTGAATTCTTGTTCAAGTCACTCTCTTCAGCAAGATGAATTATATAAAGATGACTATCCAATGGGGCCTGCCCTTCAGGTGCCCAATATCTAGTTTTATGAAGATCATCAAACAGTGTCTACACGTGGCCACTGAAGAAATGCATTGGTTGAATGGGGGAGTGGAGGCCCTGACTACCGCTATGATTTTGATCAGTAAGGTGTGGCTGGGAGAAATGCTGTTGGTGTATGTACTAATTGCTTACAAAACAGAGCTTGCACTGAGACTAATCACTCTGCCTGTAATTTACCCAATGCTTTCCTTTTAGTCTTTTATTTAGGGTAGGCAGTACTCACCAGATGCAGTGGAAAAAAACAAACAAACAAAAAACAAAAAAAACCCCACCTTCTTCTAATTATTTCTCATTAGAACTCTGTATCATACTAGAGCCAATGTGTAGATACAGGTCCTCAGAAATATTTCCCAAAGTACCTTTCTATTTCTTTACATTAGTAACCATTACCACCAAGTGATAATTTGAGAGTTATATCCTTGAGGCGTACTGATGATTTACCTTAGTATTATAAAAATCTGGATGATAACTTTGTTTCCTGGATTCTCATTCTATAGAGTTGCCTAATTTTTGGTCTATGTGCAGTGCAGTTTTCTCCTCATGTAATGAAAAGGCATTACACAAATTCCCTCTGGAAAGAAAAGCCATACTTTTACAAACTGGGAATATTTCATGGAATTCATGCCTACTAACACACTGCATTTTAAACCAATTACTCTAATGGTACTCAAAGAATGTTTGAATATCATCAGTCTGCATTGTTCTCAAGAGTCTGTCTTTATGTACAGTGACTACATACACTCTTAAACAACAGATGCCTTAGGTAGAAGATGAGTCTGTCATAAGGTATCTGCCACCTGCTTTTGCCCATCATTATTCCCTTAATGGCTTACTACCTGTGGGCACACTGAGCCACCAAAGAGTAGTGTCATTCCCAAAAGTACCACCACAAAAGCAATACTTATGAGCTTGGCAACAGAAAGCCAGCTGAATAGCATTTCCCAGTATACTGCGGCAATATGTCATTTTTTAAAATGCCATGTTAGTGGATATGACTTTGGGAATTGACTTAATAACAATAATAACAATAAAAATGGTTGGCACTTAACAAGGAAAGTGTTTTTCATCCCAAAGGGCCCGCAAGTGCTCCAGACTCAGAAATTCAGTCATTGCTAAGAAGGGTGATGGCACTCAGCACATAACGAAAGCTCAGAAAACCACCACCAAGGAGAGAAGTACAAACTCTCATCTAAAAGAGATATCATAGGCTTTTTATTTGCCACATGGAGTGATATAACCTTGGATTTTTATCTCTTCAGAAGGGTGCCCAATATATTAAAAAAAGACTTGTGTGTCCCACTTTAGGTAGAAACAATTGGCGAACGGTAAGGAAAATTGAACTTGCAGGTATGGAGCTCAGGTTTAGAAGCAATCACAAAACGGATCTAAATCACTTTGGCATACTTTTTTACTACACAAGATCTCAATGTAGGCATCCCATTTTAGAGACATACTGTTAAAATATGAGCCAAGTAGGTTTCCACCCCAAAGAAAGAGAAGTAATGAGGTTGAATTGCTGGGTAATTCCGATGCTTGCAGACCACGTTCACACAAAAAGTTTCATCATGCTGGCAAGTGGCTTTTTGATCTTCCTGAAGGAAACTACCATAGTTGGGACTGGCTGACTTCTTAGGCTCATTTATTACATTCATGTACAATACTGCCTATAAAGATATTTTCTTTCATACATAAGAAGTGTTTGTGTGCAAATGACTATCAAGAATATGCTTTTCCTAAGTCAGGAATAGATATTTTCTTCTCTTTAACATAAACATGTCATAAGTACTGATTTTTAAGCATTGGCAAATTTGATCTGAAATTACTTTGATTTAGTACATATCTTACCATTTAAATGACTTAGCCAGTTTGCCCTCTGGTTCTTTTGATAACCACTAACTAGCTATACTGTGTGAATTGGTAAGGGTTTGACTTTTCCCAATAGGTTTCAAAACTTCAGTTTTATTCCATTATTTTGGCAAAATAATACCTTTTCTTCTCTGCCCAATCCTCATCTTGTAAAACTTTTAAAAGTCCATTCAATGTTCTGTTTTTCTTCCAAAGATAAATTTTCTTGAAAATGTAACTATTGACCCATTTGTAGTAGATCAGGCATTGTTTTTCTGAGTAATGCTTACGTGATGTTCCAAATACTAATTATTTTACTCTCCCTTTTGATACTTGATAGGAATTTGCCTTCTAGAACTGACAAAAGCTAATGTGCATTCTGGAAATAAAATCCCCATGATTCAGAAATCCATAGCATTATACTCTAGTACAGTTGTTCCAAACTTAGATGGCCCAGGACCTGACCCAAGGCTTACTTTATAAAACTCTGGAGCTGGAGACCTATATCTTCAAAACCCTCTGTAAGGGGTGATTTATCAGTTATAATTTATATACAGCTGCTGGTAATAACAACTTGAAATAAAGACATTTGAATACAGTGAAAGTTTACTTTCTTTTAGAAGTTAGTAAATAGGCAAAGCAAAGGTGGTATAGAAGCCCCACTAAGTCAGTGGAGTCCCCGGCTCCTTCCTTTTGCTCTGCCATTTTTAATTATAGCTTCCATCCTCAAAGTCACTTAGTCCTACAAAATAGCAGCTCACTATCCTTTCCTCATTGCTGGCAAGAAATAGGAGAATAAGAAGTGAGGGTAAAATGAGGTTCCAGTCCAAGATAATGACTTAGGAGCCTCTTGAATTCAACTCCTCCCAAAGACACACTGAATCTACAGTTATACACAAAGTACTTCCCTCTGAAAGAAATCCAGAAACTAGCTGAGTGACTCCTATCCATTGGTCAAATAAGAAAGTACGCATATTACCCACATTCAAATGGCTAGAAAAGGCTGAGACACACTGTCACAATAAATACCACTCCCAGTGGGGGGCTTGGGTGACTCAGTCAGTTAAGCTTCTGCCTTCTGCTCAGGTCATGATCCCAGGATCCTAGGATTGAGCCCCATGTTGGGCTTCTTGCTGAGCAAGGAATCTGCTTCTCCCTCTCCCTCTGACTCTCCCCCTTGCTCATGTTCTCACTCTCTCAAATGAATAAATAAAAAATCTTAAAAAAAAAAAAAATTACCACTCCTAGCATAGTGCCGTACAATCAGGAAGAACTCCCAACTCCCAGTTTCTCTCTGAGCAGCAAAGATGTTGGACCCCACATCTAGCCCTCCAACTTCTAAGACTCCCACCGGAGGCATGAACCCCTGAAACACCTAGCTCTGAAAGCCAGTGGAGCTCGCATCAAGACTCTCAAGACCACAGCAGGGCCCCCCCAACCCCGCAAATAACCAGTTCTTAAGGGGTTCATAAGGACTCATGTGTGAATGTCTCCTCAGTACTCAGGGCAAAGGCAGCAGGCAAAAAATGTCCACCTCCCACTATTTCCTTCAGATTCCTACTTGCATACTTTAAAAGCTGCTGTCTGAGGGTCAGGCTTCTAATTTAGCCTGGCTGACTGTAATCCTATCCAGAGACTGGGGAAGGCAACAACCACCACCTCCGACTTCTCACTTAAACCCACGAAAAATCACCAATATCTCCCTGAAAGGACCTTGTACACAAGTCTGGCACCTAAGATTTTGTGGCTGCCACCCAAGGGATAAGCACCTAGGTCACCTGGCTCTGAGAGCAAAAGGGGCTTACATTCATGAGCCCCATAGGAGTGTAAAAAACAAAGAAGCACTTATTAACTAACACAGGACAAACTTTCAACCATAAGATGAATAAGGTCTGAGGATCTAATGTGATGACAGTTGATAACACTATATTGTATAATTGAAATTTGCTGAAAGAACTTGAACATTCTCAGAAAAAAAGATTAATATGTGAGGTGATAGATGTATTAATTAACCAGATAGGAATCCTTTCTCAGTGTATACATATAACAAATCATCACAATATACACATTATCTTACAAATGTATTTGTCAATTATACCTCAATAAAACTGAAAAAAATTAGTGTTCTAGAAAGTCCATAGACTTTCTACCATCAATTGTTATATAGTGGAATCAAACAATACTAACTAGTATTAAACCCAGTTTGTCAGATACTGGTCTAAGAACTTTACATAATATGTCATTTAATCTTTACCCAAACCCTATGAAATAGGTTCTATTATTAGCCTCATTTACCTGATGAGGAAAGAGGCAGAGAGATTTAGTAACTCCCAGCTCACATATACACTAATTCTTAGAGATCAGGGCCTCAGATAGCCATCAAATTACACAGCTTCCCTTACTTTCAAATTAGACACATTTTTCTTACAACAGACACTGAAGAAATTATTTTTCATACACTTATAACTAAGGCAGAGCAAGTTTATTGCCTTTCTAGTCACCAGCTATTTGCTGCCTTAAAACGTTCATTTTGAAACCTCAAAAAGCCAAAACTGTAATTTTCCTTGATAGAGAAAATTCCCCAAAGAAAAACTGACAACCTTACAGAGTTATTAAGATATTTCCATGTCAAAATACTTTTTATCCCACAGAAACTGCCTTTTCTAGCAAAATCCCCAGGGTGAATCTGCCAAAATTACTTAGGTTGGTAATGTATGCTTTCTTACGACTCCCACATCTGTGAAACTTTTCCTCATGGCACTAGAGGACGGACCTGAATGCAGCAGAATTGGATGTTACCGAAAACCTCAATGGATTTAGTCCACTGTGGCTAGAAAATGAGTTTTTATAAGAGAATATAGGAAAATATAATTCTGTTGTCATTCACATGGCAGCCTTCCCAATTACAGTAGATAGAGCCCAACAAATATTTTTGTTATATCAATTCTGTCTGACTCATCACATATAACATAAGAAAACCCTACAATATTGGGTAAGTTTCTCTGTCACTAAGAACTTTGTATGGTCTCAGATAAATCACCTAATCTCTTGAGATTCAGGGTAATCATTTATAAACAGTAGGTTACAGAAAATGAGCTTCAGGTTTCTTCAAGTTCCACAATTCTGTGTTTTTGTGACCT
The DNA here is from genome assembly GCF_037043125.1 of Eumetopias jubatus. NCBI lineage: Eukaryota > Metazoa > Chordata > Mammalia > Carnivora > Otariidae > Eumetopias > Eumetopias jubatus. The sequence continues at coordinate 52,025,374 of NW_028274813.1, forward strand.
TGCCTTACATACATATTCTCTAGTGATCTGCACACTCTTAGAGTTGTGAGCACTCAGTATATATTGCACTGTTGGATGAATGAATGTTTGGATGTAAAAACAGATGAAGAGATGAATACATATATTTATTTACAAAGTAGTTTTCTCACCCAGGTATATTAACTTAGCCTTTACTTTTAATCCCTAACACATAATTTCCTTATGTACCTCTTTTGTTTTGAACTTTTTGTCAGAAATTTTCAAACAGAATAAAAAAGACAAGGTACAATAAATGTCCACATGCCCATCACCCAACTCGAAAGCATTAACTTGCTACCAGTCTCTATTTTATCTATCATCACCATTTTTATACTAAACAAATTTCAGATACATCATTTCACTCATAAATAAAAGCTAAAATAAATCACATTGATGATAAATTTTACTTTCCAGTTTACTATAGAAACTGGAATATTCTGCCCCAGTTGAATTACTGGCAGTTCACCTACTATTTTCTGCTTATTTTGAAGGTAGTCAGAATCCTAACTTTAAAAAAATCCTTACTTTAAAAAAATCCTTGAAAATCTAAACTTTTACACAGCATTTGTCCTTTCAGAGGGATAGGAGGGGAGTAAGAATGTTCGGCCTGGATTTGCATTAGCTCTACTGACAATTCAGTTACAGAATAAGCTAAAGGAAAGATTGATGAAGATTCAGGAGAGGAAAATGGAATAAATTCCTGAATCAGATTTTTATAACCTTTATGTGTTTCCTTGATTTGAATTCCAGACATTAAGCACAACCATATAAAATTCATGCAACTTAAAGCATACACACACACACTTTCAAAGCTAAATATAAATATATAAAATTTATCCACCTTATGTAATTGGCCATATGTCTGTTGTCCTGTCATCAAGGAAAGTACAAAAAATAACTAAACTCTGTGTGTACACTTTTTCCTTTCCCAGCTTCTCCACAACCTTATCTATCTATTCTTTCTTGGGATTTGATTTGCAGCCCTAAACTGTGGTTAAATATTAGTTAGCCATTAAAACACACTTAACCCCCCAATAAACTCAATCAGACATCCTTTTCTACTGATTTCTAAATTGTCTTTGATTTATTCACATATTTCTATCCGAACTATGCAGATCAGCACAATGCCAAAATGAAATGAACTTAAATTTATACTTCATTGTAAATCTAGCTTTCTGGTACACCCATATTAAATCCCCATTCCTAAGAAGACTATATTCAGCATTTCCTCAAAGATCATTTCTTAGAAATGCTAGGTCTTTTTCCACCAAACTCTAAGGTAAATAAGGAATAGGAAAAGGAAAAATTAAATCTGAAATAGATCAAATCCAGAGGGTTAAAACATAGAACCAAATAAGTAGGTCAAAACTACAAAGTATTTAAAAGATAATAGGAGAGTATCTTCACAATATCAGTGTAGGGAAAGATTTCTAGGTAAAACACAAAAGTTATAAACAAAAAGATTAATAAATATGGCCAAATAAAACTTAAGACCCTTTTCTCATTAAAAGACACTTTAAAGAAAAGTTAAAACAAGCACCATAGTTGGGAAAGAATGTGGCAAGGCATATATCTAACAAATACCCTAGTATTCAGAAAATATAAAAATACTTCATCAGCCAAAAAAATCCAAAACACCCCAAAAGAAAAATGAGAAGACATGAACAGAAATACTTAAAAAGTTGGAATCCAAGTGACCTATAAACATTTGAAATTGAGTTCAATCTCATTAATAATCAGGGAAGCAACAATTTTGTTTGCAGAGACACTACTAGATGTTCATTTAATTGGTGAAAAATTTAAAATATAATAACAAATGTTGATAAAGATGTAGAGCTACTGGGGCTTTGAAAACCTGCTGGTAGAGTGCAAACTGGTACCATCAGCTTGGAAGACAGTTTGTGTAATAGTAGAGTTAAAGATATATTCTCTATGACTCTTTAATTTCACTCCTAAGCATTTGCCTTAAAGAAACTTGTACATGTGTGCACTAGGACACATGTATACATATGTATGAATGTACACTGTGTAAATGTGCTGACCAGCATTCCTTATACAGCCAAAAATGGAAGCAACCCAAATGTTCACTAACAGGTGAATGGATAAATATCATATGATTATATATGAGATAATGATACCTAAATATGACATCATGAATAATCTTACAAACACAGAATTGAGCCAATGCAGCAACAAAAGAATATAGTATAATTTCATTAATAAAAAGTTCAAAAGTAGGAGCCCACTTTAGTTTAGCTGCTATGCTGTATTTCTTGACCTGAGTGAAGATTATGTGGACATTTACTTAATAACTATTTGTTAAACTGTGTATTTGTATTTTATGTTCTCTTCAACATGAATATTTTATTTCACAGTAACATTTTTAAGTTAAGTTGACTTCAGATGCTCTAATATAGGTCTTCCCTTGTTATTCCTTAAATGATAATGTCTATATGTATTTATGAGTCTTAACATTTTAAATATAAGGATTTTTAAATTACCTTTTTTCTTAATGTTTTAACATAAAGGATAGTTTAAAGAGAAGATTAAATAGAGTTGACATTTTTGTCATATTTGCTTCAGATTGATCTATTTTTTTAAATGTAAAAATTATAAACATAGCTAAAGTTACTCCCTTATCTACTTCTCTTCCTTTCTTTCCCTCAGATAATAATTTTTTATTTTTCTAATACTGGGGGCATCATCACTTTGTATTTTTTAAAATTCATATATATATAATTGTAACTATAAATAATATAGAAAACTGGTTTTAAAATTTATATAAACTGTATCACATCACAGCTACATTTTTTGCAACTCATTTGCTTCAAAATTATGCTTGATATTCACATATGTTGATAAATGTCCTATATTTTACATTTTAACTATTGCAGAGTATTCTGTTGCACCAATAGAACACAATTTATTAACCCATTCCCTTATTGAGGGACAATTAGTTTTATTCTCTTGTTTGCTGTGATGAAGAATGCAGCATCAAATTTCATGTATATGTCTTTTGCACATGTTAGAGTACCTCAAAAATTGGAAAAATATACAGACACTAAAATTTAAACCACTCATAACCTCACCACTAGAGATCATTGCTTTAAATATCTTTATATAGCCAATTGTTTTCAGACACAAATGAAATTGGGAAACATATACACACATGGTGGTTTTACATCCTGCTTTTTACTTATGATTAATAATTTCACATATCATAAAATAGCCTTCAGAAACATGTTCAGCAATGTCTACACGGTGTTCTTTTGTACAGATGGACCATAATTTATAAAACCATTTCTCAGTGTAAAACATGTAGCTGTTTCCAATTATTCTGTTCTCACTCCAATTTTCTGTACTCTAGCCAACTAGCTTTCTTTCATTTCCTCACATATAACAGCTTCTTTCATGCATCATGGCCTGTGTACGTACAGTTCACCATGTTCTTTCTCGTACTTTTCACATGGCCGGTTTCTTCTCATCTTTGAGATCTCAATGTCAGTAACTCCCGGCAAAAGAGACATTCTCTAATAGATCTTTCTAAATTATTATTGTTTCTCAGGTGCTCTTTTCTTCCCCCAAATATTTATCAAACAACATAACTATTTATATATCTTTATTTTTGTGTCTTTCTCCATGAGGGCGAGGACATGATTGTTCTTGATCACTTTCAGCATTGGACAGGTTGTCACTGCATAAATGTTGGAGGAACATTCATATTGTAGTTATCATATATTTGTATATTAATTACCTCTTAAGAAGTCCCTTTTTAAAATCTCACTAAATATTAACTTTGAGAGACTCAATAAATAGCTATTGAATGAATGAATGAACTCACATTGTAACTTACTGGTTATCCCAACACCAGTGTTTTTCATGTCTTCTTTCTCTCTACAGTTTCCCAGAACTCACTGTTGCCCTGATGTTTACCACACAAGATGAGTGCAGGAAGCACAATCACAGCATCTTTGTGGTACTTGGCTCAAGGTCAGTAATTGAAACACCAATTATTTTTGATACTTAAAAATATGAACATTTAATTCAGTAAAAGAACATGAGTATGTAGGTGATCAGCATGTTATAAAGTGAGCTTAAGAATTCTGTCTTCCGAGGTGCCCAGGTGGCTCTGTCAGTAAAGTGTCTGCCTTCAGTTCAGGTCATGATCTCAGGGTCCTGGGATCGAGCCCCATGAAGGGCTCCCCCCACAGTGGGGAGTCTGCTTCTCCCTCTTCCCCACCCCCCACTTGTTTTCTCTCTTTTTCTGTCTCAAATAAATTAATTAATTAAATAAAAAGAATTCTGTCTTGCTCTCATAAGGCTACTATTACATTGTGCTTTTCTGGGGTATTATTTTCATTCTGATTATCTAAAAATTAAATTTTATTATCTACAAAGAAAAATATCAAAAACTAGCTGATACTGAAATTGCAAATTCTCCCAATTCTGAGAATACTACACAGTGACACAGACACTGACACTTTTGTAGGCCACAAAAATCTACCCCACTTTCATTAAAGCAAACACCAGTCTATGCTTGTAAAGTCAAGAATAATGAAAGTATATTTGGCACACTAAGAATAAGCCTCTCTTTACATCTGACAATATGAAAACTAACCTTGGCAGCTGCATTTCAGCTACAATAGGAACTTTCTGACAGCTTTCCTCTCTATTGCTCATAAGAAAAGGACTTAAATGAATTAATGTCAGGTGGATTAGTCAGATTCTGTTCAAACTGACAAAAGATCATGTCTGTACAGTTACTTTAAACTCTCAACATTAGTCTAAAGAATGGGAGAATGTCCTGTATTTAGAATTGAGTGAGTTTTGGATAATGATGTAATGTATGGTGATTAACATAACAATAAAAAATTAAAAAAAAATCCAACTCCATAAAGACAATGATAACATGGAAGTCTTGGAAAATCTTTAGCTATTTGCTGTAGCAAGATTGTCAAAATATCAAATAAAATACTGAACTATTTACATAAAAATAAAACAAAACAAAACAAACAAACAAAAAAAAAGAATTGAGTGAGTTTTGGAGTTTCAAATGTATTTCTTTGGGAAAACATTACCTCTAATTTGGGAATGAAAAGAAAAAGGTACAGCTTAGTGACATATAACACTAGGGCTAGCTGACAAAACCGGGTTATAGTTTATGTACTTATGCAATTGAGTTTTTACCTTATAGACTCATAACTGATTTGGGCCAGATGCAATAAAATAGCAATTCCAGTGACAAAAACGTAGTTTTACTCATAAAAATGTATTTTTAAAAAGTGGCACAGACCCCTGCAAATCAATCAATGTGATATAATACATTAATAAAAGAAAGAACAAGAACCATATGATCCTCTCAATAGATGCAGAAAAAGCATTTGACAACGTACAGCATCCTTTCTTGATTAAAACTCTTCAGAGTGTAGGGATAGAGGGTACATACCTCAATATCATAAAAGCCATCTATGAAAAACCCACAGTGAATATCATTCTCAATGGGGAAAAACTGAGAGCTTTTCTCCTAAGATCAGGAACACGGCAGGGATGTCCACTATCACCACTGCTGTTAACATAACTAGAAGTCCCAGCCTCAGCAATCAGACAACAAAAAGAAATCAAAGGCATCCAAATAGGCAAAGAAGAAGTCAAACTCTCACTTTTTGCAGATGATATGATACTTCATGTGGAAAACCCAAAAGACTCCACCCCAAAACTGCTAGAACTCATGCAGGAATTCAGTCAAGTAGCAGGCTATAAAATCAATGCACAGAAATCAGTGGCATTTCTATACACCCACAACAAGACAGAAGAAAGAGAAATTAAGGAGTCAATCCCATTAACAATTGCACCCAAAACCATAACACACCTAGGAATAAATCTAGCCAAAGAGGCAAAGACTCTGTACTCAGAAAACTATAAAATACTCGTGAAAGAAATCGACGAAGACACAAAGAAATGGAAAAACAGTCCATGCTCATGGATTGGAAGAACAAATATTGTGAAAATATCTAAGCTACCTAGAGCAATCTCACATTTAATGCAATCCCAACCAAAATAACATCCACTATTTTCAAAGGAATGGAATAAATAATCCTAAAATTTGTATGGAATCAGAGAAGACCCCAAATAGCCAGAGGAATCTTGAAAAAGAAAAGCAAAGCTGGTGGCATCACAATTCCGGACTTCAAGCTCTATTACAAAGTTGTCATCATCAAGACAGTATAGTACTGGCACAAAAACAGACACATAGATCAATGGAACAGAATAGAGAGCCCAGAAATGGACCCTCAACTCTATGGTCAACTAATCTTTGACAAAGCAGGAAAGAATGTCCAATGGAAAAAAGACAGTCTCTTCAACAAATGGTGTGGGGGAAAAATGGACAGCCACATGCAGAAGAATGAAACTGGACTGTTTCTTTACACTACACGCAAAAATAGACTCAAAATGGATGAAAGACCTAAATGTGAAACAGGAATCCATCAAAATCCTAGAAAACACAGGCAGCAACCTCTTGGACCTCAGCCACAGCAACTTCTTCCTAGAAACACTGCCAAAGGCAAGGGAAGAAAGGGCAAAAATGAACTATTGGGACTTCATCAAGATAAAAAGCTTTTGCACAGCAAAAGAAACAGTCCACAAAACCAAAAGACAACTGACAGAATGGGAGAAAATATTTGCAAATGACATATCAGATAAAGGGCTAGTATCCAAAATCTATAAAGAACTTATCAAACTCAACATCCAAAGAATAATCCAATCAAGAAATGGGCAGAAGACTTGAACAGAGATTTCTGCAAAGAAGACATCCAAATGGCCAACAGACATGAAAAAGTGCTCAACATCCCTCAGCATCAGGGAAATCCAAATCAAAACCTCAATGAGATACCACCTCACACCAGTCAGAATGGCTAAAATTAACAAGTCAGAAAATGACAGATGTTGGCGGGGATGTGGAGAAAGGGGAACCCTCCTACACTGTTGGTGGGAATGCAAGCTGGTGCAACCCCTCTGGAAAACAGCATGGAGGTTCCTCAAAAAGTTGAAAATAGAACTACCCTATGACCCAGCAATTGCACTACTGGGTATTTACCCCAAAGATACAAATGTAGTGATCCGAAGGGGCACATGCACTCCAATGTTATAGCAGCAATGTCCACAATAGCCAATTTATGGAAAGAGCCTAGATGTCCATCAACAAATAAATGGATAAAGAAGATGTGGTACACACACACACACACACACACACACACACACACACACACACACAGGAATATTATGCAGCCATAAAAAATGAAATTTTGCCATTTGCAATGACATGGATAGAACTAGAGGGTATTATGCTAAGTGAAATAAGTCAATCAGAGAAAGATAAGTATCACACGATCTCACTGATATGAGGAATTTGAGAAACAAGACAGAGGATCATAGGGGAAGGAAAAATGAAACAAGATGAAACCAGAGAGGGAGACAAACCATAAAAGACTCTTAATCTCGGGAAACAAACTGAGGGTTGCTGGAGTGGAGGGGGGAGGGAGGGATGGTGTGGTTGGGTGATTGACACTGGGGAGGGTATGTGCTATGGTGAGCACTGTGAATTGTGTAAGACTGATGAATCACAAACATGTACCCCTAAAACAAATAATTTATTATGTTAATTAAAAGAAAGTGGCACAGACCCTTTAAGATCAAATAAAGCAATTGCTTCATTTTACACATAAGAAACTAGATGAGAAGCAGGGAAGTAAAGGGACTTATCTGAAGTCATACAGCTAGTTAATTTCAAGGTTAAATGAGTAAAAAGTTTGACTATATACATGTATATATAGAAAGCCAATGGGAAGAATTTTATTTTAGAGCATCCAAAATGGCCAATGAGCACCAAAGGACAAAAAATGCCATGCCTATAATTATGGAGTATTTTTGATTACCAGTTTTTAAATACTTACATTTAACAATTGTGTGACAGTATTAAAACCTGAGATTTAAGATTTCTAACATTGAACTTAAAATATTTGGGGGTGTCATGCAACATGATTAGAACTGTATATAATTTATCGATATTCAGTATATAGGCTGGATTGGAATGAGAACAGATGGGAAATGAGAAACCAATTGGGAAGATATAATAACCTAGAAAAAATATAATTAAGGAAAAATTATAGTGGATTAGTTTAGGAATTGATAAAATTACCCAATCAGGCAAATAAGAAATGTTCCAAAGAAAGGATTTCTCAGAGCAGAAACGGTGTGGTACTGGGTTGAGGAGTGGATGGGAAGTGCAAAAATGAAATCAGTGACCATAGAACACTGCTCAAAACTTTCTAAAAATTAAAGTGAGAAATAGGAAAATAGCTGGAAGGTAGAGAAGTTTTTGTGTTTGGAAATATGATCGTGTTGGCATGCTACTAGAGCAAGAGCTTGACAATACAAAGAAAAGTGGGTAGATGATAGTACCTGTCATCTGGAAAGAAAAAAGATATTCCTTTCTATCTAAGCCTGAGAAATGAAAGATAGTTTAGTGCATCCAGCATGGAGAGAAACTCAGCTTCAATGGTTCAAGGCTGGTGATTTCTATTTTCTCTGAGAAACCAAGGTACAAAATCTGTAAAGTCAAGAGAAATAAAGATAGGAAAGTAGAATTAGAGAGAGTAAAAATAGTTTAAAATATTGATACACACTGAGCACTTCTTTCTCAACTTGATGTGGTGTGACATACCACTTTTTTCATGGAGAAAACTCCTCAAATATAAAAGACAAAGACTATGGCAGAGAGATTCCAAGATATTCCTCAATGATCCTCACATCATGGTATTCATAGCTTTGTGTAATCCCTTCCCTTTGAGAGTGGGTGGGACCTGTGATGTGATACTAATGAATATAATATAAAGTAATGGGATGTCACTTCTGTGTTTGTTGTCACACAACATTGTAACTTCCATCATTCTAGCCATCCCTCTCCCTTGCTGGCATTAATGAAGCAAGCTGCAATGTGGTAAGATGCCCAATGGAGAGGCTCACTTGTTAAGGAACTGAGAATGGCCTCTCAGATTACCAATTATACTTCTTTAAAAATTATTTTAGGGGTTATTCTACAGTTTGCAATGTACATTTTTAATCAATGAAGTCTACTTTCAAAGAATGCTATTCTTCCCCATGTGAAATGCAAGTACCTAATACAGAGTGTTCCAATTCCTCCCTCCCATCCCCCGTGACACTGCTGTCACTCATTTCACTTTTCTGCATGCATTAATCACCCAATACAGTGTCACTATTACTTTAAATAGTTATCTTTTAAATCAATTCAGAATTAAAAAAACAAAAGATTTTATTTTATCTTCATTTATTTCTTCTCTGAGGCTTGTTTTGAGATCCAAGTTTTCTGATGTAGCATTTTCCTTCTCCCTCAAGAACTTCTGTTAACATCTCTTGCAGAGGGAAGTCTACTAGAGATGAAGTCCCTCAGTTTTCACTTGTCTGAGAAAGTCTTAATCTCCCTTCAGTTTTGAAGTATAATTTCAGTAGATATAGATTTTGAGGTAGGTAATATTTTTGTTTCATTGCTTTAAATACTTCACTCCATTCTCTTGCTTGCATAGCTTCTGAAGAGCAGTCTAATATAATTATTTCTTGTTCCTCTACAGATAAGGTGTTATGTTCCTCTGACTGCTCTCAAGATCTTCTCTTTGTCTTTGGTTTTCTATAGTTTTAATAAGATATGCCGAGGTGTAATTTTGTTTTGTTTTCTTGGTATACATTCTTCTTGCTGTTCTCTGAACTTCTTAGATCAATGATTTTAATGTCTGTCATTAATTTTAGAAGTTCTCAGACAATATTATTTCAAATATTCCTTCTGCTCTTTTTTTTCTTGTTCACATGCATATGTTATGTTTTTGAAATGTTCCCACTATCCCTTCATTTGTGTTCTATTTCCTTATTTAATTCTTCTTTCTCTTTGCACTTCAGTTTGGGAAACTTCCTTAGACCCATCATTAATGTCACTGATTTTTTCCCCCTCATTTGTATCAAGTATTCTAATGAGTTCATCAAAGGTATTTTTCACTTCTGTTATATGTATTTTTATTCTTACATTTTCCTTCCAATCCTTTCTGAGAATTTGTTTCTCTGATTACATGATGTGTTCTTGCATTTTTTTCCATTAAATCCCTTAATGTAATCATGGTTTTTAAAATTTTCTGTTAATTCTAACATTTGTGTCATATCTGAGCCTGATTTAGGCTTGCTTTGTCTGTTTTTTCTTGCCTTTCATGGTGTCTTTTTGCTGAAAGCCAGACATATTATGCTGGGCAATAGAAATTGAGGAAATAGACCTACAATGTGAGGATCTATGTTAATCTGGTTAATTATTAGACTTTGGTTAATTTTTGATGTAGTTGTAGGAGCCAGAAGTTTCAAGTTCCCTAGTATTTTGGTTTTGTCTCCTGTCTTTGGGATTCACTAGGTATTCCTCAGAAAAAGGCTGGGTCTCTCAGCTCTTTCAGATATAATCAGTTATTATACTGGAGTCCTCTTGGTGTGGTTATGGGGAAAGGGGCATTCTATAATTTTCCATGCAGATCTCAGTCTTTTCACTGGGGGTGTTTCTGGTGAAACCTTCACAAGTATTTCTTCCTGTATAGCTTCCCCTCCCTTAGATGAGACAGGAAGTCTAGAGGGCTGGAATGAGATAAATGCTTCTTTATCCCTAGCTCTGGGACATATCTCTGGTAATGTTTTTACCCCTGGAGACTGGATCTCTATTAAGGAGAAGGCTTTGATTTATTTCACAGGGATTATTTTTCCTCTCTCACTGCCAAAGCCATGGGGATCTTTCTCAGATTTTTACTATGAAAATCTGGGCTTCCTAGAAGTAAAGCCCATGAGAGTTTGAGGACCCCTATAAAATTAGAAGTTTTTCACTTTCATGCTGGTTCACACTCAACCTCTACTGATTCATCAAATCTCCACTTAAGTATTCTTAACAGTTTTTATTTACAGCTTCTTCTGTTCCAGGTAAGTGGAGCTAAACAGGAAGTCAATGTGTGTTGTTCTGAGTTACTAAGTTTGTGGTGGTTTGTTATATAGCAGTAGGTAACTAATACAATGGTAAGCAAAAATGAAAAATAGATATCACAAACCTTATTCCTCCAGGCACCCAATCACTATGAACTAAAAAAAGATACATAATCATCTAGACCCAAAAACTCACAGGTATGTTACCATAATAAGACTCTCTGAACTATTATACATTTCCAGTGGAAAGTCAAAAAGTCCACACACATTATCTTCTAGTGCTATCCTTAAATTTGAAAAATATCCAAATTTAGATTTAGGTTGTAAGCTGGCATTGCAGCACAGCTCCTCACATGTTGATAATGTGAAACCAGATAAAAGAATTGGAGGTTTATCACATACTTTCTAAAGGCCAGATCTACAGGCCTTTTCTCAGTTTTCATTCCCTTCATAGTATTTGACATTTAACTCCCTTCTTGAAAATACCCAACTCCCCTGGCTTATGTGCTCTTTTGGTCCATATTATTTTCCAAGCATTCTAACTTCTCACTTCAGCTGCATATCATCTAGCCTTTATTGCTATAACTAGTCTACTTCTGCTATTTGTGAACTTTCAAGGTCAATATAGGCATATCTAGTTCTATTTTGTTTCATTTTATTGTGCTTTGCAGATATTGGTTGTGTTTTTCTTTAATATATTGTTTGTGGCAACACTGCCTCAAGTAAGTCTCTTGACAATATTTTTTTCCCAACAGCATTTGCTTATTTCATGTCTCCGTGTCACATTTTGGTAATTATCACAATATCTCAAATGTTTTTACTGTGATATTCGTATGCTGATCTGTGATCAGTGATCTTTGATGTTGCTATTATAATTGTTTCAGGGTGCCATCAACTATGCTCATATAAGATGGTGAACTTAATAAATGTGTGCGTTCTGATTACTCTACCAACCAGCCATTCCCCCATCTCCTTCCCTCTCTTGGGACTTCCTATTCCCTGACACACAACAACATTAAAATTAGGCCAATTAATAACCCTACAACAGCCTCTAAGTGTTAAAGTTAAAGGAAGAGTTATACATCTCTCACTTTAAATCAAAGCTAGAAATGATTAAAGCTTAGTGAGGAAGACATGTTAAAAACAGATCAGCCAAAAGCTAGGCCTCTTGAGCCAAAAAGTTTGCCAAGTTGTGAATGCAAAGGAAAAGTTCTTGAAATTAAGTGCTACTCCAGTGAACACATGAATAATAAGTGAAACAGCCTTATAGCTAATATGGAGAAAGTGTTAGTGGTCTAGATAGAAGATCAAACCAGCCCTTAAGCCAGAGCCTAATCCAGAGTGAGACCCTACCTCTTTTCAATTCTGTGAAGGCTGAGAAAGGTGAAGAAGCTTCAGAAGAAAAATCTGAAGCTAACAAAGTTTGGTTCATGAGGTTCAAGTAAAGAAGCCATATCCATAACATCAAAGTGCAAGGTGAAGTAGCAAATGTTGATATAGAAGCTGCAGCAAGTTATCCAGAAGATTTAGCTAAGATAATTAATGAAGGTGGCTACATTCAACAACAGATTTTCAATGTAGACCAGTTTTATATTGGAAGAAGATACCATCTAGGACTTTCATAGCTAGAGAGCGGAAGTCATTTCCTGGCTTCAAAGCTTCAAAGGACAGGCTGACTCTCTTGTTAGGGGCTAATGCTAATGACTTTAAATTGAAGCCAATGCTCATTTACCATTCCAAACATCCTAGGATCCTTCTGAATTATGCTAAATCTACTACTCTCCCTGACTGTATAAATGGGACAAAATGCCTAAATGACAGCACATCTGTTTATAGCATTGTTTAGTGAATATTTTAAGCCCACTATTGAGATATACGGCTGAGAAAAAAAAACTCAAAAAATGACTGCTAATTGACAATGAACCTGGTTACCCAAGAGCTCTGATGGAGATGTACAACAAGATTAATGTTTTCATGCCTACTAATACAACATTCATTCTTCAGCCTATGGATCAGTCATTTAAGAAATACATATTGTAGAGCTATAGCTGCTATAAAGAGTCATTCCTCTGATGGGTCTAGGCAAAATAAATTGAAAACCTTCTAGAAAGGATTCACCTTTCTAGATGTCATTAAGAACATTCATGAGTAATGGGAAGAGTTCAATATATCAACATGAACAGGAGCTTGGAAGAAATTTATTCCATCTCTCATGGATGACATTGAGGGGTTCAAAACAGCAAAAGAACTAGAGTTAGAAATGGAGTCTGAAGATGGGACTGAATTGCTGCAATCTCAGGATAAAAGTGGAACAGATGAGGAGTTGCTTCTTATACATGAGCAAACAAAGTGGTTTCTTGAGATGGAATCTACCCCTCATGAAGATGCTGTGAAGATTGTTGATTACAACAAAGGATTTACATCATGACATAAATTTAGTTGATAAAGCAGCAACAGGGTTTAAGAGGATGAACCCTAATTTTAAAAGAAATTCTACTCTAGGTAAAACACTATCAAATAGCACTGTATGTTACAGAGAAATTCTTCAGGAAAGGAAGAGTCAATTGATGGATGAAACTTTATTGTCTTATTTTAAGAAATTGCCACAGGCACCCCAATCTTCAGTAACCACCACCCTGATCAGTAAGCAGCCATCAACATCAAGGCAAGACTCTCCATCAACAAAAAGATTACAACTCTATGAAGCCTCAGATGATGGTTAGCCTTTTTTAAGAATAAAGTATTTTTTAATTAAGGTATATACTTTTCTTTAGATATAATGCTACTATACAGTTAACAGACAATAGTATAGGGTCAAAGTAATTTTTATATGCACCGAGAAACTAAAAGTTCATTTGACTTACTTTATTGTGATATTTGCTTTCTTGTAATATTCACTTTATTGCAGTGGTCTGGAACTGAACCCGTAATATCTCTGAGGTATGCCTGTATAAAATATTATCACCTATAAAATATAGACTTAGATCTTATTAACTCTTGGATACTCCGTCATTTTAGTTCACTTCTCAAAAGGCAAATGAATTTAGCTTTACTTTCAGAATTAAGGTTTTAGAAATTTTCCTATAATGCTTTACTATTTGTTATATTATCAATAGAATTACACATTCTTCCAAGAGGCTTAATGAAGCACTAAATTGCAAAGTAAGCATTAATCTTCAAAATACCCCTAAGAGGTAGATAAAACTAAATGAGAATAAGATCTCTTCCAAGGTTTAGATTCTTTAAAAAGGTAAGGCAGGCAGTTCATTATTAAGAGCAATACTTCTCACATATCATCACACAAGTTAAATCACTACATGAGTCCAGAAATTTTGGCAACATTTAATTGTTGGTGACTAATTTGATTCTCATTTCAACAAAGAATCATTTTTGGCACATTAATCTGCCCTAAAATCTCCCATCCTCATACTTTCTTGAATCCTGTACATTAGGCTTGAAGTATACACCTGATTTTTAATCTGGTGCTTCTTTTTTAACCTCGCCTAGCTCCTTTCTTTATCTTCCCTATAGATAATATTTATTTTTGTTAGGTTCTAGCTCCTATATTAATGATCAGACATCACTCAAAGATTGACTGGATTTGACAGACATGTTGGGATGAACTACAAAGTGGCTAGAGTAATTAAGACAAATTATTGTCTCTAAAATTATTAGAGACAAAGAGGAGCATTTCATAATGATATAAAAGTCAATACATCCAGGAAAATATAAAAATTATAAGTGTATATTCACCTAATAACAAACTTAAATGCAGCAAAAACTGATAAATCAATTCAATAATTTTAGTTTGAGATTTCAATACTACTCTCTCAATCATTAATAAGACAATTAGTGAGAACATAATTATATAGAAAAGTTGAACAACATTATCAACATTTCATCCTAACTGCAGAATTCACATTGTTTTAAACTGCACATGGATAATTCTTTAGGATAAAACGTATATTAGGTCATAAAGTACATCTCAATTAATTTAAAAGAATTTACAGGGGCGCCTGGGTGGCTCAGTCGTTAAGCATCTGCCTTTGGCTCAGGTCATGATCCCAGGGTCCTGGGATCGAGCCCCGCATCGGGCTCCCTGCTCCGAGGGAAGCCTGCTTCTCCCTCTCCCACTCCCCCTGCTTGTGTTCCCTCTCGCTGTGTCTCTCTGTCAAATAAATAAAATCTTAAAAAAAAAAGAATTTACATTATAAAAAGTATATTCTCTAACTACAACAGAATTAAATTAGAAATCAGAAACTTTGGTGAGGATGCAGAGAAAGGGGAACCCTCTTACACTGTTGGTGGGACTGCAAATTGGTGCAGTCACTCTGGAAAACAATATGGAGTTTCCTCAGAAAGTTAAAAATAGAACTACCCTATGATCCAGCAATTGCACTACTAGGTATTTACCCAAAGGACACAAAAATACTGATTTGAAGGGATACATTCATTCCAATGTTTATAGCAGCATTATCAACAATATCCAAATTATGGAAAGTGCCCAAATGTTCATCATCTAATGAATGGATAAAGAGGTGAGAGATGATAGATATCTATATCTCTATATATACAATGGAATACATATATACATATATAATGGGATACATATATATATAAGGTAATACATATACATATATAATGGGATACATATATATAATGGGATACACATATATATATAATGGGATACGTATATATATAATGGGATACATATATACATAATGGAATACATATATAATGGAATATATATATATGGAATGGACTATATATATATATAATGGACTATATATATAATGGACTATATATAATGGAATATATATATAATGGAATATATATATAATGGAATATATATATATAATGGAATATATATATATACACATACACACATAATAGAATATTACTCATTCATAAATAAGAATGAAATCTTGACAATTATGTGGATGGAACTAGAGAGTATTATGCTAAGCAAAATAAGCCAGTCAGAGAAAGACAAATACCATATGATTTCACTCACATGTGGAATTTAAGAAACAAAACAGATGAACATAGGGAAAAAGAAAAAAAATAGAGAGGCAAACCAGAAAACAGACCTTTTAACTATAGAGAACAAACTGAGGGTTACTGAAGCGGAGGTGGGCAGGGGGATGGGCTAAATGGGTGCTGGGTATTAAGGAGGGCACTTGTTGTGATGAGCACTAAGTATTGTATGTAAGTGAAGATTCACAAAATTTCATACCTGAAACTATATTACATTATATGTTAACTAACTGGAATTTAAATAAAAACTTGAAATAAAATAAAAAACAAATAAATCTGGAAAATCACCAAATATTTGCAAATCAAACAATGCATTTTCAAATAGCCCATGTGTCAAAGGAGAAATAACAAAGAAAATCAGAAAGTGTTTTGGACTGAATAAACAAAAAAAAAAAAAAGACAAATTTCAAAATTTATTGACTTTAGCTATAGCAGTCCTTAGTGGAAAATTTATAGCTTTTAATACCCAGATCACAAAAAGATCTCAAATCAATAAACTATGTTCCCACCTTAAAAACTTGAATAAGATGAGCAAATAAACAAAATAGAGAAAAAGGAAATATGAAAGATTAGAGAAGAAAGCAATGATAGGTAAGACACAAAAATAGAGAATATCAATGAAACCAAGTGCTGTCCCTTTGAAAGATCAACTTTATAAACCTTTTGCTAGATTGAAAAAACAAAAAACAAAACAAACAAACAAAAAAACAGAGAGAAGACACAAATTACCAAAATTAGGAGTGAGTGGAGTGACATTACTACTTACTATACAGAAATAAAAAGGAACTTTTATCAATTACTTTATCCCAACAAATTAGACAATTTAGACGAAATGGACAAATTCCTAGAAAGGCAAAAGTTACCAAAATGACCTTAAGAAAAACTGGAAATGTGGATAGACCTTTAATTAGTAAAGAAATTAAACTAGTAATTATAAAACTTCTCACAAAGAAGAGCCCAGGCCCATGTGGCTTTATTGGTAAATTCTGTCAAATATTTAAAGGATAAATAATATCAGTTCTCACAAAATCTTCCAGAAAATAGAGAAGGGAACATTTTGTAAATCATTCTAATAGTTCAGTGTTACCTTGATGCCAAAGGCAGAGAAAAACTTCACAAGAAAACTACAAATATTCCTCATAAACATAGATGCAAATATTCTTAACAAAATATTAGCAAATAAAATCCAACAACATAAAAATTATTATATACAATAACCATGTGGGATTTATCCCCCAAAAGCAAGGTTAGCTAACAAATGAAAATCAACTAAGGTAATACACTATGTTAATAGAATAAAGGTCAAAAACTGCATGATGATATAAAAAGATGCAGAATAAGCATCTGACAAAACCAAATGTCCAATCATAATAAAACTCTCAAAAGTCAAGGAATGGTAGGACACATTCTCAACCTGATAAAAGACTACTTTTTGAAAGAAAAAAAAAAACCCACAATGAAAATATTTAACTGTCAAAGACTGAATTATTTCCTCCATAAGATCAGGCACAAAGCAAGTATGTCTGCTCCCACCACTGCTATTTAATGTTTAAATGAAAGTTCTAGTTAGTGCAATACAGCAACAAAATGGAAAAAAATAAGTAAAAGTATCTATTCATAGATGACATGATTATCTACATAGAAAATTCAAGGAATCCACAAAAACACTACTAGAACTAATAAAAGTATTTAGGAGATGTCAGGGTACAAGAACAATATAAAAGTTCATTGTATTTCTATATTCTAGCAACAAAATGCAGATACTAGAATTAAGAAAGTAACCCCAATCCAAGTAACACTGAAAAATGTACTTAAAAACTTTTTTAAACAAGTATAAAGAAAGTATAGGTTTGAACACAGAAGCTATAAAATATTTAAGAAATTCAAGAAGATCTATATAAATGAGGACACATTTCATGTTCATAGATTGGAAAACTCAATATAGTAAAAATTGCAATTTTCCAAAAATTGATCCATAAAAATCAATGTAATCCCAATCAAAACACAAAGCTTTTTTGTAACAACTGAGAAGATGATCCTAAAATTTATGTAGAAATGCAAAGAATGGATAGCAAAAGCAATTTTGAAAAAGTATAATAAAATTAAAAGACTTCAAAAATTACTATAAAGCTACAGAAATCAAGACTGTGTGGTACTGGTACAAGAATAGGTATACAGATCAGGGCACCTAGGTGGCTCAGTCAATTAAGTGTCTGCCTTCGCCTCTGGTCATGATCCCAGGGTCCTGGGATTGAGTCCTGCATTGGGCTCCCTGCTCAGGGAGGGCCTGCTTCTCCCTCTGCCCCTCCCCCTACTTGTGTGTTTCCTCTCTCTCTTTCTTTCTTTCTTTCTTTCTGAAATAGAATCTTAAAAAAAAATAATAGGTATATAGATCAATAGAACAGAAATGAGGACACAGAAATGAGTCCAGAAATAAATCCCTACGTTTATGATCAATTGATTTTTGACAAAGATGCAAAGTCAGTTCAATAGGGGAAATGATAGTCTTTCCAACAGTGCTGAGACAATTAGATGCCCATATGCAAAAAAAAGTTAATTTAAAGCTTTATGCATCACACTATATATGTTAATTCAAAATAAATAATTACCTCAATGTAAGGTACCTAAAACAAACAAAAAAATTATAGAAAAAAAAACCTTATAAACTTTGGTTGAGAAAAAGTTCCTAGGTAAGATACCAAAAAGCACAATCATAAAAGAAAAATTGATAAATTAGCTTTTATAAAAATTAAAAACTTCTACATTTCAAAAAACTCCACTAAAAAAAAGAAAAGATAAGCCAAAGACTAGGTTTATTTGCAAATCACATATAGTTGACCCTTCAACAATGAGGGAAGTTAGGGGTGCCAACCATTGCACAGTCAAAAATTCATGTATAACTTTTGATTCCCGCAAAACTTACCTACTAAGAGCCTACTGTTGGCCAGGAACCTTACCAATAACATATACAATTGTTAAACACATGTTTTGTATATGTATTATATATTGTATTCTTACAATAAAGTTAAAGAAAAATGTTTACAAGAAAATCATAAGAGAAAATACACTTACAGTAGTGTACTGTATTTATATATATTTTAAAAAGCCATGTATAAGAGGACCCACTAAGTTCAAACCTATCTTATTCAAGGGTCAACTGTATTTGATCAAGAACTTCTATCAAAAATTTATAAACAACAATTACAAGTCAAGAATCAGGAAACAACCCAGCTTTTTAAACGTGTAAATGATCTGAATAGACATTTCACCAAAGGATATATGAATGGCTAGTAAATAAGAGATGGCTAGGAATGTGAAGTGCTACAGCCACTTTGGAAATCAGTGTCTCAGTATCTTTTAGAGTTAAAAAAAGTATAAACACTTATTATATGAACCATCAATTCCACACTTAGTAATCTACCCAAGAGAATTAGAAAAATGTGTCCATACAAAAACAATACAAGCATGTTCATAACAGCCTTATTCATAATAGTCCCAAACTGGAAACAATCTAAATGTTCAACTGGCAAATGGATAAACAAAATAAAATGCTGTTCAATATAGAAGTACAAAATACTGATATATGTTACAACATGGGTGAACATTAAGCCCATCTAGATGCCAAATGCAAAAGACTACATTTTATATGATTCCTGTCATATGAAAGGTCTAGAAAAGGCAAATCTATAAAGACAAAATCAGAACACTGTCGACTATACATTTTTATGTAATACCACTGATGAAGATTCTTTAAAATTCAATTTAATATTATATGACTACTTAACATTTATGAAGTTGTTTTAAAGTCATTTTACTTGAAACTCTCCATTAACATTGTTAATAGGTATTTGATATAAAAATTAGTATGTTCAGGGCGACTGGGTGGCTCAGTCGTTAAGCGTCTGCCTTCGGCTAGGTCATGATCCCAGGGTCCTGGGATCGAGTCCCACATCGGGCTCCCTGCTCAGCGCGAAGCCTGCTTCTCCCTCTCCCACTCCCCCTGCTTGTGTTCCTGCTCTCGCTGTCTCTCTCTAATAAATAAATAAAATCTTAAAAAAAAAACCTATTAAAAAAATTAGTATGTTCAGATTATTTGCCCAAAGGAATATATTTAAATAAGAGTTTTTAGATTTAAAAATAGCATTTAGTTTTGCTTAAAAATCTTGCTTATTAAAAATCTTTTTAAAAAATTATTGTAGTTAAAAAAATTCTTGTAGTATTAACACTCAAAAATAGTATTTCCTTCCATTTTCTGTGTTTTGAATAAAACTTGAAAGTATTATAATTAGAGTTTACTTTTGCTATATTTATCCTTAATGTCATATTGTAAGCAATTTTCCCATGCCTTAAATATACTTCAAATCTTATTTTTAATAGCTGTATAATAACATACTCTGATTTCACTGAAACTTATGCCTAAAAGTGGAATTTCTATTTTGTAGAGTGCATTTTTACAAAGTTTTTCATACATATGGTCAGGCTCCCATACTAGATAGATGATAGATTTTAACAATTTATATTTCCATCAGAAATGAATTAAAGTAGTCCTTTCTCATGAATATTATGTTTTTTTAAAATCTTTGACAAAGTTATTCTTTTTAAATTAGCATTTCTTTAACTATATGTTTTGGTGGCATTTTGACAACTAAGTAAGCTTTGGTCCGGTGACAATTCTGAAAACTTTCCAGTTTTAACTCTTAACTGTTTCATTCTGTAACCTAGAATTTTAGGTACATTTTTTGCTTAAAATTCTTAATACATAGAAAGACAATTAAGTGCATGAATGATAAAGCCTGAAAAAAAGCATAAAATCCCTTCTTTTAGCCTCTAACATCTCCATAACTGCTCTATAAGGCACAGTGAAATTGTTACTTTCTTCTTGAAGACTCTGGAAGCATACTCTTCTACTTCATATATCCCAGAAAATTTTATTTCATCCTCTCTTGTTGTAAAGCAGATTTACTTCATTTTAAAACATTTTAGGGGAAAAAAATGCCATGAATTACAGGTAGCTGATTCACTCTCTTTAAGACCATTTTCCCACTAAACTGTTCCTCACAAACAGATGTATTGAATTCTGTGGTAACTGCAACCCAATTGATAAATGTATTTAAGTCAGGGTTATTTACCTAACAAAAATAGAAAGTGAATGATTAACACAAGCCTTAAAATAAGTAGGAAAAAAAGATCTAAGCCACTTCAAAAGCTCACAGATTCATGAGCGAGGAAAACATGTATTCAGGGATAATAAGATGTATTTTTTAGATGCTTCTTAAACTGATTAACTTTTGTCTCTTGTTGCCAGCTGAGTCAAACTCTTAATGGGATGCAAAAGTTAATGTACTTTTCAAAGGTAAGAAATTTCCAGTAGTAACTTCCATTATATAATTCTCTCTTTAAAGTAAGTGTTAGTACAGCACTGTGATACAATTTTATTTCAATCATCCCACACAAATTTATTGACTGTCAGGAGCTATCTAAAGTATTAAATACAGAGATAAGTAAGACATAGTTCCAGATACAGGAGAAGTTATAATCTGTAAGTTTTATATTCATATAAGCAAACATTCTGCTTATTTCAAGAGGGTCTTGTCGTCCTTTCTTAAAAAAAAAAATGTTCTGTTTCTCATTACAATGTTGTGGCATGAATCAATTCCTTTGCTCTTGACTGTTTTATGAAAAATTTCTTAAAACTACAGTATATTTTCCACTTAGATAACTTATTGTAATCACTTTACACTAGTCAGATTATTTGATTAAAAATTATTTGAAAATATTTTAAACTTGCTACTTGGAAACAGATTGAAACTATGTGTAAAAACCAAATCTCAAAGAACATTAAATTTTGTTTCATGACTAATTGCTCTTAATTTTAGTTCCACATTGTAGAAATAATTTTAGTACTAGTTCCATTTAGTTTGCTACTTTTATTTTATCCTTTCCTTAGCAAAATTAAAAGTAAATATTTTCCAATACAGCTTCCCTTTAATTTTTATCCTTTAGTATAACCAGACTTAAAATACATGTAACATGCTTCAAACTATGCAATGTTAAGATGCAATGTTTTAAGATCAATTTGCATTTTCATGAATATTTCTAGTTTAAGTCTTTGCTTTGATAGGTTCTGTATGTAAGTTGTATTTGTATTTTACAAGTTTTTCAAATTTTTCAAAATTTCCATCTTAACACCAGGAGAATAATCTCAGTAATTACAAACCCATTTGCTAAAAATTTAAACTAACCTTTACAGCTAAAAATCTAAAAGAATAGACTCAGTAATTCACTAAGTTTCCTTCTTTTACTTCATGCTTTCACCAGCTTCTAGTAAACCAAAAGGTTTTTCTTACAAAAGAGGAAATGCTCTCGGCAACATAAGTTATGACACAAAGTAAGTGTCATAAGTGATAGACAACTAAGCATTCTCTCAAAGGAAAATCAATTATCAAATATCTTAATAATTTTACTTACACATCTGCTGTTAATGCCAAACATGAATATCTGTTTGAATATTCTTTTATCATTAGTCAAACATTATGCACTTGAAACGTCCACATCTTACATTCCACAATAGACAACAAGGACTGGTCATATTTTGACTAGCTACAGTCAAGGTATTAAGACTTATTTAAGCTAAAAAATGATAATTATTTATAATAGAATAATGATCAGATATCACTAGTTTCTGCTGAATATTGAAATAACATAGAACTCCTTGGATACATGCTAGAGTTAGGGAATTGCTGTTGTTTTTAGAGTGCTCTTAGGTATCATTAAGAGAATATTGAGCAGGAAAAATGCTCTTCTATTAAAAAGAATGTGTTACTTCATTGGAATGCACATTTAGATACACAGTAAAATACATTATTCTAGAAATGAGTGTATAACCTAAAAATAAAAATGGTTCCTTAACAAATGCAGAGAAAAGTAGTCAAAGTTGAAAAGGAATTAGTATAAGAAAGTTGATTTTTGAAGTTTAAATAATTTAGACCATTATTTTTACATTTTCCGTCCAATGATGTAACTATTGGATTTGGGAATTTTTTGTTGGTTTTTTGTTTTTACCAAATATGGGAGGTGAATCTAGTGGTTAGAGCATAACCTGTAGAGAAGCCTACCTGAGTTTAACTAGCTTGGTGAACCGGAGAAACTTAATGTGCTTCAATTTCTTTTTCATTAACATTAAATGCTAATAGCATTATTCAACAATAATATTCAATATCCCAGCATTTTTGGTAAAGAGGAAATATGTTAATAAATGTAAAACACCTAGATTAGTGCCAGAGCACACAGTGAGTACTCAGTAAAAGTAGCTATCAAATCCATATATATACTATCTTAATCAGTTTGGGCTGCTGAAGCAAAATACCATAGACTGCATGGCTTAAACAACATATATTTATTGCTCAGTTTCTGAGGCTGGAAAATTCAAGATTAGGTGCTGGCAGATTTGGACCTCTTCCTCATTTTCAGAGGACTCTCTTCTCCTTAAATCCTCATGTGGCCTATTTTGATGTGAGAGAAATTGGTCTCTCTTTTTACAAGGGCATTAAATTCTGTCATGAGGGCCCCACCTTCATGACCCAATCTAACTTTACTACCTCCCAAAGACTCCTACTGCAAATACCATTACATTGTTAATTAGGTCTTCAACATATAAATTTGTAAAGGATACAAACATTCAGTCCATAGCATATACAAATGTGTGTGAATATATATATATATATATATATTCAGAAGATAAATAAAAATAATAAGAACAGAGGAAAATTCCTTTGCATTAGAAAATGCTATCTCATTAATGTATATGCACTTGGCACAGTACCTGGCATAAATGTTAGTATTCAATAAATTAACTTATTGTTTGTATATATTTCTCAGAATCTCAGTTCTGCTTTAATTTTTAATTTAAAATTTTGTTTAATAGAATTTTATTTAGAATGTTAGTTTGACTTAAAAATACTTCTTTAAAGTGAATTATCCTTTTAAAATTTATAAAAGATGATGACTACAGGTTAACCAAATATTTGACTTCTCACTGGATATTACCTAAGTTTCATAAAATTATCCAAAATACACACTTGTGTTAGAATAATTGTACTTGCACAAGGTAAATATGATACATTGTGGCATCTTCTATATAGGCCATTTCATTAATAATATGGTTATAAGTGAAATTCAAAATCTTCAAAATGCAAAAAAAATTATAAATATTTTGTGACAGATTCAGGCTATTAAAGCACACTTACAGAACATTCAGCAATCCACAGGCCAGACAGAGGTAATGACACTTGGCATCAAAGTGTCAAAAGATCCACCTGATATGGAATAAATAACCCCGTTTTATTTAAGCAGGGGTTCAGTGTTCAGCAAGCTTTTCCTCTCTGGAAGGGAAATGATTTCAATGCAACTACCTGTCAGAATCCAAAGGTCAGATTTGACCATTTGCTATTTTTAAATGCCTAAGACTATCTATCAGCTGGTCTAAAATTTGTGGCAACTATATGACTAATTTTGAGTGCTGGTGAGAAAGGAAGGAATCATGAAATAGAAACTGTAAGTTAACCTGTGAAATGGATATTCGATAACAAATGTAATAATGTGGTTTTGAAATAATAAAGTTTGGAAACTCTACTTATCTCCAATTAATGAAAAGTAAACAGCTTTCATTCTATCTAACCTACCAGGGAACTGGAAAAAAAATTATATTTTCCCCAAATTACTCAACTTGCAACAAAATTTTTGGCTTTCTTAATTTATTGTCTCTTTCTGTAACTTCAAGCTGATTGCTTAATCACTCTGAGTTAATTCCTCAATGTACCCCATAAAGAATTTAAATCTTTCACAAATTTCCTGTGGTTATTATTAATTCTATAAGACATTTAGGCTATTAGGTTGTGTCTAATCTTTTTAACCCATAATTTGAAGGTCCTTTTACTTCAAGAGTTAAGGTATAATTACCCCTCCACAGAGACACAAGCACCTGACCTAAACTTTTACTTTTCTACAACTGAAGCAGTCTCCTCTACCTCCTAAACTCCTACCCCCCAAACCACTTTTTTTTGGGGGGGGGATTTGTTTATAGTTTTACTGAGGTATAATTTACATTAGACAAAATTCACCCATTATAAATGTATAAATTGGTGGATTTGGGGAACTGTACACAGTTGTTGTAACCATTACTACCATCAAGACATAGAACAATTCCATCACCCTAACACATTTCCTCTGCCCCTTTAAATCAATCACCTACCCTGACTGTACCCCACGGTAAATAGCAGGCAGACTGGCAATGGTTTAACTTTAGTGGAAAATGTATTATCTTAGTCTAAAGATTTATGTTTTTTAAATCTTGCTTTACATTGGAGAGAATACATGTGTTCATTAAATCTTTTGACCTTTTGACTTGTAAGGAAAAGAAAGACTGGCTAAGTAATAGGGGTTAATGAAAGGGCAGCTCTGTTCTTATGCTTGTCCATCTTGGTATCTCCTTCTATATGGTGACTTTCATGGAGCTTTGGTTAGCAACACTCATAGCAATGTTGTCTCTCCCCTTGATATCAATAGAGAGCTGGGTTTTGTTTTTGTTTTTTTTTTCCACTGTTAAGTTGCTATCAGGCCTTGGGTTTCTTTGGACTGACTGGTCAGTGCACAGACTGAGGAGAGCTATAGGGTAACCTTTGACTTTACCATTAACTGATTCCACTAAGCTCTTGAATGTTTCTCTCTACATTCTGCTCCATTGTTTGCTTCTCACCAGCCAGTTTTCTCTGTACTTCCCAGTCCTAATTCCAGAGGAAAATAGACTGATTTGACTAAATATTTTTGATGCTACTTGAAGGAACACAAATTCTAGATAGGTTAGGTGGTATTTCTAAAATAAGAAATATTGTCAACTACATTTTTATAAGGATTCTATGTATGAACCATTTTTTTCCTTCACATCTGGAAAGTTCTTAACCAATGTCATATGTCCAGAACCTGTCATACCAAGCTACCTCACAAATCACTGACTAGTGTATGATCTGCCTTAAGGTGAAGTGCCTACTCCCAGCCCATCCAGTGACCACTACGGCCCAAATCATAGTGTAGGACTGCTTTTCTAAGTAGACAGTCTTTTCATGAGGAAGAGGCACTGTTGACATATCTGATACAATAAATATCCATGTGTGCATTCAGATGCACACACACACACCACACCACTCCACCCCACCATACATTAGAAACTGATAGCATTTTGCCTGCTTATTTTAATGCATGGGAAAATATTCTAAGTGACTGTGGAGACTTGCAGTCAGTGCCTCAGTTATCTACAATTTTGGGAAGTCTGGACATTTGTAACCTTGATATTCCTACTCTGAATTATGAAAATAATGCTTGGAAGAAATAAATCATGGTATATACTCAATGGTAGCACATAGTATATGTCAAAATCTAATTTTGTGCAGTTCCAGTTAAAGAACCTGTGATAAAGCAGGTGCTAACTGGTGGCCTTGACTACCAGTTGTCAATGACTACATCTGTGGATGCACACCTGGCAGTCTCTAAGAGAACCATTCTCAGACATACGGTTGGGGTAAGTGTGGAGTGCGGCGTGGGGTTATGTATTTGTAAACATTTTCTAAGTGACTCACATATACAACCATGTTTGTGTATCACTGGCCTAGAAAGTCACTGTGGTCATTTGGACTCACTTCATTCACTTCTACCTGGTTTGAACTTCCCAAATGAAGCTTAATCATGGCTTGATCTTTCTGGTGATCAGCCCCTATCCAGGAGCCCACCAAGAGTTGCCTCATTAGGACAAAATACACTCCTATCACTCAGGAAATTCCAAAGGAATTAGGAATTCTGTGTCAGATACTTTCTTCATTGCTTAAGAAGTTACAAAGGTCCTAGGAGCTCTATGTCAGGAACTGGGTTCAAAGATCAAATATTAAAACAGAAGATCTTCCTAGTACTTCTATTTATAAGGTTTTAGGAGCTCTATACCAGGAACTGGGAGCAGAGATCAAATATATTTCTTATTATTTCAGAGGGGTCATTAATTCTGGGCATTATTGAGAATAAACATAAAATAATCTGAACAATATTATGGACAAGCTACATTTGTCTAACTATCTACTAAGAATTACTTTCATTTGTTTAATGATTTTACTATACTCAGGGCACTTTGTTAAGAGCTTTACTTATATTAGCTTACTTAATTTTCACGCAACCTGATGACTAGGATATATTTATAATCTTCACATTACAGGTAGAAAACTGAGGCATGAGAGATTAAGTAACTGCCCGAAGGTCACATAGCCAAGGTCCAACAGGGTCAGGCAGTCTGACTCCAGGGTCTCATACTCTTAAGAAGATGTGGCCTCAACTTATAAACATACTTATTAACAAGGTTATATACCTAACAATTAACTTAGGCACAGAGACAATTAATTTTACTAAGTACAACTCAGGAGTAGCCTTGTTTCACCACAAAGCAAATCTTTCCTCACTAAGGATTAATAAACACATCTAGTGAGTGTGGACAGAAGTGGAGTTTTTGTTTAAGGTCCTAGATCCTACCCTCTTTCAACCTGTCTATCCCTTTAGTCCTGACTTGTACTATCTGCTTATTGGGCCACACACAAACTTTCGATGATAGTCAACAGGCACTTTCAGATCTCCTCTGTGGTTTCTCACTGTCAGATTAGGAAAGGGTAAGGTTTTCAATTCTTACTAAGGAAAGTTTCTACAACTACTGAATCACTATTTTATTGTCATTATGGTTACTTTCAATTAAGTATGGTTACTTTCATCCCTCTTCTGCATGAAAATTTGAACTCCAGTTAATTTTCTAGCTCTAGTTTTTCTGAAAAACTGATAAACATAGAATATCAATTTTGTTATTAGGCAACTTCACTTGTAGTAAAAATGATCTCTGGTAGATTGCATTTGGACTGTATGAACTATAAATATTTTGTGGAAAGTCATAACTTAAGGCATGTACTGATTCTCATAATTAGGCATGTCACATGTGTTACATGCATTCTCCAGGTCAGAGTCCCCATCTGATCTAGAGTATGCCAATCCTGGATGCATTTGAGTTTGCAATTCCTAATAGTCTTCCATCCCTGGGAGGAATTTTGTTATCAGACTTGAGGTTGCAGACAGGCTTAGTGGAGAATCTCATCAAAAAACTCGACCCCAAGAGAAAAAAATTTTTGAAAAGAACTTTTCAATCTCTTCAACAAATGGTATTGGGAAAATTGGACAGTCACATGCAGAAGAATGAAACTGGACCATTTCCTTACACCATACACAAAAATAGACTCAAAATGGATGAAAGACTAAATGTGAGACAGGAATCCATCAAAATCCTTGAGGAGAACACAGGCAGCAACCTCTTTGACCTGGGCCACAGCAACTTCTTGCTAGACACGTCTCCAAGGGCAAGGGAAATAAAGGCAAATATGAACTATTGGCACTTCATCAAGATAAAAAGCTTTTGCACAGCAAAGGAAACGACAAAACCAAAAGACAACTGACAGAATGGGAGAAGATATTTGCAAATGGTATATCAGATAAAGGGCTAGTATCCAAAATCTATAAAGAACTTATCAAACTCAACACCCAAAGAACAAATAATCCAATGAAGAAATGGGCAGAAGACATGAACAGACATTTCTCCAAAGAAGACTTACAAATGGCCAACAGACACGTGAAAAAATGCTCAACATCACTTGGCATCAGGGAAATTCAAATCAAAACCACAATGAGATACCACCTCATACCAGTCAGAATGGCTAAAATTAACAACTCAGGAAATGACAGATGTTGGCAAGGATGCGGAGAAAGGCGAACGCTCTTATACTGTTGGTGGAAATGCAAGCTGGTGCGGCCACTCTGGAAAACAGTATGGAGGTTCTTGAAAATTTGAAAATAGAGCTACCCTATAAGCCAGCAATTGCACTACTAGGTTTTTACCCCAAAGATACAAATGTAGTGATCTGAAGGGGCACCTGCACCCCAGTGTTTATAGCAGC